>NC_138311.1:33070000-33245000 GCF_965601325.2 Salmo salar
CCTATGGGCAGAAACCCACCGTCGCTGGACCAGACAGGACTGGCAAAAAGAGCTCTTCACTGACGAGTTGCGGTCTTGTCTCACCAGGGGTGATGGTCGGATTCGCGTTTATCGTTTATCGAATGAGCATTACACCGAGGCCTGTACTCTGGAGCGGGATCGATTTGGAGGTGGAGGGTCCGTCATGGTCTGGGGGCAGTGTGTCACAGCATCATCGGACTGAGCTTGTTGTCATTGCAGGCAATCTCAACGCTGTGCGTTACAGGGAAGACATCCTCCTCCCTCATGTGGTACCCTTCCTGCAGGATCATCCTGACATGACCCTCCAGCATGACAATGCCACCAGCCATACTGCTCATCTGTGCGTGATTTCCTGCAAGACAGGAATGTCAGTGTTCAGCCATGACCAGCGAAGAGACCGGATCTCAATCCCATTGAGCACGTCTGGGACCTGTTGGATCAGAGGGTGAGGGCTAGGGCCATTCCCCCCAGAAATGTCTGTGAACTTGCAAGCGCCTTGGTGGAAGAGTGGGGTAACATCTCACAGCATGAACTGACAAATCTGGTGCAGTCCATGAGGAGGAGATGCACTGCAGTACTTAATGCAGCTGGTGGCCACACCAGATACTTACTGTGTTACTTTAGATTTTGACCCCCACTTTGTTCAGTGACACATTATTCCATTTCTGTTAGTAACGTGTCTGTGGAACTGGTTCAGTTTATGTCTCAGTTCTTGAATCTTATTATGTTCATACAAATATTTACACATTATGTGGTTATGTGGTTAATCAAATACCTATGTTATGCATTTAGCAGTCTTTTCAATTCTGGAGAGCTCATTCTAATGCAGCCGGCTGCAAGATTTTAGTACCTGTGTTGTTGTTGTCGTTAATGTTGTTTTATTGGTCCGTTTTAGCAGGAGGCCTTGGCCTATGTGTGGATGCGTGCGTGTGTGTTCGTGTGTGTGTGTCTCTTCCCTCAGCTGTTTGAGGGTCAGACAGAAGTATCATTAGTTGACAGTTTAAAACAGTTCTGCTGGGGGAATAACGGAGTGACAGTGTGTGAATCAAGGCCATGTATAAACCCATGCACTACCAGAGGTTAATGGCACAGCCAACCTTGGGCCGCTGCAGGGGGTGTCACTCATCATATTGATACTGCAGCCTGTGTTGGTGGAAGGGGCTTCTGCAGTGTGTGTGCGTGCGTGCGTCTGCGTGCGTGCGTCTGCGTGCGTGCGTCTGTGTGCGTGTTTGGGTGCGTGTGCGCGTGCGCGTGTGTGTGTGTGTGTGTGTGTGTGTGTGTGTCATGTCCTAATTAATCCCATTTGATCTGCGTGGATGTGGTTTCAGGGCTCCTGTAGGTTAATTTATCAGAAGGAGAAATGGAAAGACTCCATCCACACACACACACACACACAAACACACACATCAAGGCTTTCAGTACTTCAAGGTGAAGCCCTCAGATGGCTCAGCCTGTGTTACCTTGTTAAATCGATGGGCACTCTGACAACCCCAGAAGTGGAATTCTCCTCTGACTGCATACCTGGGGATAGTGTGTGTGTGTGTGCGTGTGGTACCATCGGTTAAAGGCTGAGAGGGATTTGAAAGGCCATTTGTCCCTGAGGTATACAGGCTTTAGGATCGGACTGCAGGGAGAGAGGGAGGACAGAGTGTAGGAGAAGAAAGGGAGAGAATAGAGGGATCTTTTTTCTCATTACTGCTTTCAATGTACTTCATTTTCCTAGTCTTTCTGGATATAAATCAGTAGAGATTAATTTCATCAGGTCAACAGATTGTGTTTGCTTGTCTAAGCCTATGTCCATTGACTGTGTAACAAATGTCCTGCCATTTGATGTCATCGTTCTTTCTCTTTTGTGAATTTGCTATCTCTGTGTCTGTTATCCTGCCATATACAGTTTAACCATATCTCTGTGTCTGTTATCCTGCCATATACAGTATAACCATATATCTGTGTCTGTTATCCTGCCATATACAGTATAACCATATCTCTGTGTCTGTTATCCTGCCATATACAGTATAACCATATCAATGTCTGTTATCCTGCCATATACAGTATAACCATATATCTGTGTCTGTTATCCTGCCATATACAGTATAACCATATCTCTGTGTCTGTTATCCTGACATGTATAACCATATCTCTGTGTCTGTTATCCTGACATGTATAACCATATCTCTGTGTCTGTTATCCTGACATGTATAACCATATCTCTGTGTCTGTGATCCTGACATGTATAACCATATCTCTGTGTCTGTTATCCTGCCATATACAGTATAACCATATCTCTGGTCTGTTATCCTGACATATACAGTATAACCATATCTCTGTGTCTGTTATCCTGCCATATACAGTATAACCATATCTTTGTGTCTGAGATCCTGCCATATACAGTATAACCATATCTCTGTGTCTGTTATCCTGCCATATACAGTATAACCATATATATGTGTCTGTTATCCTGCCATATACAGTATAACCATATCTCTGTGTCTGTTATCCTACCATATACAGTATAACCATATCTCTGTGTCTGTTATCCTGCCATATACAGTATAACCATATCTCTGTGTCTGTTATCCTGCCATACACAGTATAACCATATCTCTGTGTCTGTTATCCTGCCATATACAGTATAACCATATCTCTGTGTCTGTTATCCTGCCATATACAGTATAACCATATCTCTGTGTCTGTTATCCTGACATGTATAACCATATCTCTGGTCTGTTATCCTGACATATACAGTATAACCATATCTCTGTGTCTGTTATCCTGCCATATACAGTATAACCATATCTTTGTGTCTGAGATCCTGCCATATACAGTATAACCATATCTCTGTGTCTGTTATCCTGCCATATACAGTATAACCATATATATGTGTCTGTTATCCTGCCATATACAGTATAACCATATCTCTGTGTCTGTTATCCTGCCATATACAGTATAACCATATCTCTGTGTCTGTTATCCTGCCATATACAGTATAACCATATCTCTGTGTCTGTTATCCTGCCATATACAGTATAACCATATCTCTGTGTCTGTTATCCTGACATGTATAACCATATCTCTGGTCTGTTATCCTGACATATACAGTATAACCATATCTCTGTGTCTGTGATCCTGACATATACATATATATATAGCCATAAATCCCTCTTTCTCTCCACAGCGTGTCGACCAGGCTTCTACAAGGCGTTTACAGGGAACATCAAGTGTTCCAAGTGTCCCCCTCACAGTTTCAGCTATGGCGAGGGGGCTGCTGTCTGCCACTGTGAGAAGACTTTCTACAGATCTGAGAGAGACCCACCCACTATGGCCTGCACACGTGAGTATCATCAATCAATCAATCAATCAGGCAATGTCGTAATTGTCCCAGCAGCAGTCAATACACTCAGGGAGAGTACAGTACAGGCATATAGTGTTATATACTCTTGGAGATTACAGTACAGGCATGTCATGTTATATACTCTTGGAGAGAGTACAGTACAGGCATATAGTGTTATATACTCTTGGAGAGTACAGTACAGGCATATAGTGTTATATACTCTTGGAGAGTACAGTACAGGCATATAGTGTTATATACTCTTGGAGAGTACAGTACAGGCATGTAGTGTTATATACTCTTGGAGAGTACAGTACAGGCATATAGTGTTATATACTCTTGGAGAGTACAGTACAGGCATGTAATGTTATATACTCTTGGAGAGAGTACAGTACAGGCATATAGTGTTATATACTCTTGGAGAGTACAGTACAGGCATATAGTATTATATACTCTTGGAGAGTACAGTACAGGCATGTAGTGTTATATACTCTTGGAGTGTACAGTACAGGCATGTAATGGTATATACTCTTGGAGAGTACAGTACAGGCATATAGTGTTATATACTCTTGGAGAGTACAGTACAGGCATGTAATGTTATATACCCTTGGAGAGTACAGTACAGGCATATAGTGTTATATACTCTTGGAGAGTACAGTACAGGCATATAGTGTTATATACTCTTGGAGAGTACAGTACAGGCATGTAGTGTTATATACTCTTGGAGAGTACAGTACAGGCATGTAATGTTATATACTCTTGGGGAGAGTACAGTACAGGCATATAGTGTTATATACTCTTGGAGAGTACAGTACAGGCATGTCATGTTATATACTCTTGGAGAGTACAGTACAGGCATGTAATGTTATATACTCTTGGGGAGAGTACAGTACAGGCATATAGTGTTATATACTCTTGGAGAGTACAGTACAGGCATGTAGTGTTATATACTCTTGGAGAGTACAGTACAGGCATGTAATGGTATATACTCTTGGAGAGTACAGTACAGGCATATAGTGTTATATACTCTTGGAGAGTACAGTACAGGCATGTAATGTTATATACCCTTGGAGAGTACAGTACAGGCATATAGTGTTATATACTCTTGGAGAGTACAGTACAGGCATATAGTGTTATATACTCTTGGAGAGTACAGTACAGGCATGTAGTGTTATATACTCTTGGAGAGTACAGTACAGGCATGTAATGTTATATACTCTTGGGGAGAGTACAGTACAGGCATATAGTGTTATATACTCTTGGAGAGTACAGTACAGGCATGTCATGTTATATACTCTTGGAGAGTACAGTACAGGCATGTAATGTTATATACTCTTGGGGAGAGTACAGTACAGGCATATAGTGTTATATACTCTTGGAGAGTACAGTACAGGCATGTAGTGTTATATACTCTTGGAGAGTACAGTACAGGCATGTAATGGTATATACTCTTGGAGAGTATAGTACAGGCATATAGTGTTATATACCCTTGGAGAGTACAGTACAGGCATGTAATGTTATATACCCTTGGAGAGTACAGTACAGGCATATAGTGTTATATACTCTTGGAGAGTACAGTACAGGCATATAGTGTTATATACTCTTGGAGAGTACAGTACAGGCATGTAGTGTTATATACTCTTGGAGAGTACAGTACAGGCATGTAATGTTATATACTCTTGGGGAGAGTACAGTACAGGCATATAGTGTTATATACTCTTGGAGAGTACAGTACAGGCATGTCATGTTATATACTCTTGGAGAGTACAGTACAGGCATGTAATGTTATATACTCTTGGGGAGAGTACAGTACAGGCATATAGTGTTATATACCCTTGGAGAGTACAGTACAGGCATGTAATGTTATATACTCTTGGAGAGTACAGTACAGGCATGTAGTGTTATATACTCTTGGAGAGTACAGTACAGGCATATAGTGTTATATACTCTTGGAGAGTACAGTACAGGCATGTAATGTTATATACTCTTGGAGAGTACAGTACAGGCATATAGTGTTATATACTCTTGGAGAGTACAGTACAGGCATGTAATGTTATATACTCTTGGAGAGTACCGTACAGGCATGTAATGTTATATACTCTTGGAGAGTACAGTACATGCATGTAATGGTATATACTCTTGGAGAGTACAGTACAGGCATATAGTGTTATATACTCTTGGAGAGTACAGTACAGGCATGTAGTGGTATATACTCTTGGAGAGTACCGTACAGGCATGTAATGTTATATACTCTTGGAGAGTACAGTACAGGCATGTAATGGTATATACTCTTGGAGAGTACAGTACAGGCATGTAATGTTATATACTCTTGGAGAGTACAGTACATGCATGTAATGTTATATACTCTTGGAGAGTACAGTACAGGCATATAGTGTTATATACTCTTGGAGAGTACAGTACAGGCATGTAATGTTATATACTCTTGGAGAGTACAGTACAGGCATGTAATGTTATATACTCTTGGGGAGTACAGTACAGGCATGTAATGTTATATACTCTTGGAGAGTACAGTACAGGCATATAGTGTTATATACTCTTGGAGAGTACAGTACAGGCATGTAATGTTATATACTCTTGGAGAGAGTACAGTACAGGCATATAGTGTTATATACCCTTGGAGAGTACAGTACAGGCATGTAATGTTATATACCCTTGGAGAGTACAGTACAGGCATATAGTGTTATATACTCTTGGAGAGTACAGTACAGGCATGTAGTGTTATATGAGAGAGAGCAGATGAGGAGGAGGGTATGAAAGAGGGATGGAAAAGAGGAGGAGGAGGGCAGGAGAGGCGGATTGGGAGCGGGGAAGGTAGGAGAAGGACAGGAGAGGGTATAGGGAGCAGGGAAAGGTAGAGGAAGGTAGGAGGAGGACAGGAGAGGGGAATAGGGAGCAGGGAAAGGTAGAGGAAGGTAGGAGGAGGACAGGAGAGGGGGATTGGGAGCGGGGTTAGGCAGGAGAGGGCTCCAGCCTATTGTCCAGACAGACAGAAAGCTTGGCAGGACTGGAGGGTTTAAATCCCCCAGGCCTTTTAACACTGCCCCTCTGACAGCTGGCAGACTGCTCTGTACAGCACAATACCTGCACACACATACACAATGCCTGCACACACATAATGCCTGCACACACATCTACTCAATGCCTGCATGCACCTACTCTCACAATACCTCTCCCAGAATAACTTCACACACAATGGAGAAGCAGTCACCTTGATGATAAGCTGTCTGTAGTAGATAGTAGATGTTTGTCAAAGTGAACAATGGTATCAAAGTACACATGGCATTATAATAGCAAGGTTTTGTTTTTTAGCCATGTTTAAAGTGGATCTGATAGCGTTTTAGCAACATGAAATCGCATTACAATCTGTTCATATACACCCCCAGGAACATCATGGCACCGTTTTCTGACAAGTGAGCACTTAGATATGGTCATTTTCACGTTTCATAAATTCATAGAATGTTTGGAAATGATGTAGAGTAAGGTATTTGTGAAAATTCTATATCAGTATAGAGTGGGAAAGCGGGCATGGATTTTGACAATTAATAAACTGCAGTAATTAAAACCTAATAAAAAAATCTGTCTTATCCAAGACCAGAGTCTACGCAGACTGGTGCCCCATAGCCAATCAGAGCTACAGTAGGCCTATATGCAAATAAGCCATTTGCCACACGGGCCTGTCATCATTCACTTTGACCTGGACTGTGTGTTTACAGGCAGGAGCAACAGTAATACTTTAGACCATTAGAACGCATTCACCAAAAGCTCCAAAATACACCTGAATGGATTTCTGCCAGTAAGTAAATGTCTCCTCTTACGTTTGGGAACTTTACAGACCTATTGATCAAACAACCATAAAAAGGTAGGCTCTCTCTGCCTCAGTTATGCACATCAACAACAAGTTCAACACTAATGCTAGCCAGAGCAAGATGAGCTCAAATATAACGAGGGAACATTAGATAAACACTCAAACTTTTTCAGCTACTTGGCCATCGAAATTGCACTGATAAACAATGGTGAGTAGTAGCCTGCTGGTCCCACGTTTTGACAACTGAATGGGAACTTGCCTGCCCGCACATTTGATCAATGCCAAATACATTTGATTGACGACTAAGGGTGCGTTTGTAAATTGCCTTCAGTATGTCAGAGTGCACTCTGGGTTGTTCGTTTAGAGCACACTGC
Source organism: Salmo salar (assembly GCF_965601325.2). Taxonomy (NCBI): domain Eukaryota; kingdom Metazoa; phylum Chordata; class Actinopteri; order Salmoniformes; family Salmonidae; genus Salmo; species Salmo salar. Next base: position 33,077,550 of record NC_138311.1, read on the forward strand.
ACTATTGACACTGGACACGCTGGCCGAGGAGTAAGGTTGATCTGAGCATTCCTGACAATGGCAGTCAAACACCCAAGCTAACTGTCTAAAGTTGGCTAGCTTCCTTGCTACTTCCAGAGACAAATGAGAGAACACCTCGTTCTGACCATTTTATTCGCCCTAGCAGAGCTGGTTAGGCTGTTTGCATGTTATCTAGACTGTGCTGCTGGTAACAATTGACAGGGGTCATATTCGGCGGTGTTGCGTGTTCATAAATTCATCAGTTATCCTTCACTCTTAGATGAGAGTTCTCTGAAATTGGATTAGATAGCCAGAGTGAATTTACGAACACACAAGATATGCTAACTGGATAACAGTTGTTAAAGTTCAATAAAGCTAGCTAGCAAAGCGATTCATATGTATTGCTAGCTAACCAAATGACACCTGCATCTCTAGCTGTAGCAACCAAAAAACAATGAGGGGAAAAAGTCAGTCACTCGCCCACTCCAATGACATGACATCATCCCAGCAGCTAGCTAGCAAACATTAGCCTCCACGTTTTTAGCTTGCTAAATTAATAGATACATAAATAGTTACGCTAGCCACATTATGACTGACTTGTTATCATTGCCCTTGCTAGTTTGATTATATTGACATTCCCAGCCTTAGTTACATTCGGCCGTTTTGGTCCAAAATATTGAGTCATTGAAACTGAAAAGGTGCATCCTGAATGGAGGCAGCTACAATGTACCAGACCAGCTGTGATTTACAACCTGAAAATATTTTTTGGACTACCAAGAAATGTATTGGTGAATTACATTAATCATATATTGAACTGCATCCATATAATCTACCAACAATGCCTTAGTGTACGTCATGGAATGTTGAGTCAAATAGAACCTATTTTAAAACCTCTTATAAAGTTAGTTTTGTAGTATGAACTGGGAATTTTATATTTTTGATTGATGTGACTGTCTGTTTGTTTCTTATCTGCAAAGGAGTTAAAACGCTGTCTGTTCCACTTAAAGTGGAATAACATTTGCCTGTTCCCTTTCAATGTGTGCTATACTCTTTATTTGGACTCATACCACCACAAACTATAGAGATGTTGAGGCAGAAACATGATCAATCAACACGAAGCTCTCTCTCTATTCCAGGTCCCCCCTCCCCTCCTCATAACGTGGTCTTCAACCTGAACGACACCTGTCTACAGTTGGAGTGGTCTCCTCCCAGCGACATGGGTGGTCGCAAGGACCTGACCTATAACGTGCTATGTAAGCGATGCGGCCCGGAGCCCGACCAATGCCAGCTTTGTGGGGAAGAGCTTCGCTTTGTGCCCCGCCCCCAGGGCCTGACTAACACCACGGTGACGGTGATGGACTTCTCTGCTCATGCCAACTACACCTTTGAGATTGAGTCACTGAATGGAGTGTCTAAGATGAATAACTACCAGAGACCTGTGGCCTCCATCACTGTCTCCACCGACCAGGGCGGTGAGTACACCTATACACTGACCTCTAACCTCTGACCCTGAACCTGTCAGACATCACTGTCTCCACCGACCAGGGCGGTGAGTACACCTATACACTGACCTCTAACCTCTGACCCTGAACCTGTCAGACATCACTGTCTCCACCGACCAGGGCGGTGAGTACACCTATACACTGACTAGGGTGTCCAATTAAAAGACATCTTTTACCAACATATGTTAATTGTGTATCTAATCCTCTAAAACCAATGGTCCAAACCTCATGTCTCTAGCATAATCCGTTCAAAAGGTATTGGAGTTTTTACCCCTGTAGGATGGCCAGAATTAGGGGGACTAAATCAATGGAGGCAAGAGAAAAAAAGTGGTAAAAAAATCAGGAAAATTGCATCGTGTTAGCTAGGCTGGATTCTGTGCAAGAATGAAGGCTACTGACGGTCTAAAAGGCTCACTTTCCCCATTGAACTCATCTTTCTCTTTGAATCCGCGGGACAGAAAACAATATAGAGGTCAAATGGATATCGATTATGACATTTTAGTGTACGCTTTTGATATTATTTCGAAACTCCTTTTCTTTTTCGAAGATGTCAACGGAGCACTGAGCGAATACCAAGCTTTTTATTCTCGAAGCCTTTTACATTTAATTCAGCTCGCGTCATGCTAATTTAGCTTTTTGCAACCCGCGGAAACAACTTTGAAGACGACAACCACAAAATGGTAAATCCTCAAAAGTTGTTAGGAGAAACCTTCACTGCTATGGCAACCAAGCTCGGCGCGTATTATTAGATGTATTAGGTCACCAAATCCAACTCTGGATGCGATGTTGATGATATGTCAGAGAAAGACCCCACTGAATGATTCAGAACATAATCATTTGTCCTTTTAAAATGTATTTTATAACATAATTGAAATGTCATCACCAAAGCGCATTTTCACCCGCTCTGGCCAGAGTGGGTGGACAACCTACTCTAACCCCTAAACCCCTTAACCCTGACCCGTGGCGCCACGGCCACTATTACAGTCACCTCCGACCAGGGCGGTGAGTACACTCACACCCATGCACACATACACTGTCACACACACTCTCAATGCACAGTGTACAGTCTCTCTGTAAAGCATTATGCACAATATGTCCTCTGCGTGATAAAATGGCTATAGTTCTCATCTATCGATGTACGATATATCGGTGAACAAATCGGAATCGGACGATATTAGCTAAAAATGCCAACTTCGGTATCGGCCCGATGTCTAGTTTAACCTCTTGGGGCTAGGTGGGACGCTAGCGTGCCACCCGTGGTGCACTCCATCAACAGCAGGTGCATTTCAAGAGCGGCAAATTTGAATCCAAATAAATGTCAAAATTCAAATTTTTCAAAAATACAACTATTTTACACCATTTGAAAGATAAACATCTCCTTAATCTAACCACGTTTTACGATTTCAAAAAGGTTTTACGGCGAAAGCATAAATTTAGAGTATGTTAGGACAGTACATTTACAAGAGTTGTGTGTAATGTTTTGTCAAGTCAAAGACAGGGTCACCAAAACCATAAAACCAGCTAAAATGATGCACTAACCTTTTACAATCTCCATCCTAGGACATTATGTTAGACAATGCATGCATTTTTAGTTCTATCAAGTTAATATTTATATCCAAAAACAGCGTTTTACTATGGCATTGATGTTGAGGAAATCGTTTCCCTCCAACAACCGGCAGTCAAGTCAGCGTAACAAATTAAATAATTAAAATTAGAAAACATTGGTAAAATATTATATTGTCATTTAAAGAATTATAGATTTACATCTCTTGAACGCAATCAACTTGCCAGATTTAAAAATAACCTTACTGGGAAATCACACTTTGCAATAATCTGAGCACTGCGCCCAGAAAAATACGCGTTGCGATACAGACTAGACGTCATGTTGGGGAGATCTAAAATCGAAAATACTATGTAAATAATCCATTACCTTTGATTCTCTTCATCAGATGTCACTTCCAGGTATCACAGGTCCATAACGAATGTAGTTTTGTTCAAAAAAGCTCATCATTTATGTCCAAAAATCTCCGTCTCGTTAGCACATGATGTAAGCCAGCCGGACTTCTCGTCATGAACGAGGGGAAAAAATATATTTCCGTTCGTTCAAACATGTCAAACGTTGTATAGCATAAATCATTAGGGCCTTTTTTAACCAGAACATGAATAATATTCAAGGTGGACGAATGCATACTCTTTTATAACGTATTGGAACGAGGGTACCCAACATGAACTCGCGCGCCAGGTGTCTAATGGGACATCATCGTTCCATGGCTCTTGTTCGGTCAGATCTCCCTCCAGAAGACTCAAAACACTTTGTAAAGGCTGGTGACATCTAGTGGAAGCAATAGGAAGTGCCAAAATATTCCTAAACCCCTGTGTTTTTCAATGGGATAGGTTTAAAGTCAATACAACACATCAGGTATCCACTTCCTGTCAGAAAATGTCTCAGGGTTTTGCCTGCCAAATGAGTTCTGTTATACTCACAGACACCATTCAAACAGTTTTGGAAACTTTAGACTGTTTTCTATCCATATATAATAAGTATATGCATATTCTAGTTACTGGGTAGGATTAGTAACCAGATTAAATCGGGTACATTTTTTTTATCCAGACGTGCAAATGCTGCCCCCTAGACCCAACAGGTTAACGCCGATGTTAAAAAACGATGTCAAAGCTACAGTGCATACCTATATAACGTAGGTACATGACGTAATGATGCCACGTAAAATGTTGACAAACACGTGTAACACAGCATTCCTAACCTAGCCCACAATGTCTGCTGTGTGGATCGAGCAGACAAGTCGAGCAGTTATTTGAAAGAGTAAGAACATTTCTGTGAGATACCTCAAAGGTGAAATCCATTAAAGCCAAGATAATGGGATTCATTGCCCTTGACAATCAACCGTTCTGTCGTGGGTGATGTTGGCTTTCGCCGACTGATCGAGCACCGGTACACACTACCAAGTGCGCTATTTTTCAGATGTTGCCCTACCGGAGTTACACAGTAATAGCGTCACTGCTATTAGCTTCAAGACATACATACCTATGGAATGCCGTTTGGGTCTTTGCGTCTCAAAAAAAATACAGTAGCACTGTCAAAGCTGTCCAAAATAGTCTGCAAACACGATGTGTTTACAATACTTTGTTGGTAATAAAGCATCATTTGTTCGACCGCAACTTCTGGGGTAGCTAGCTTTAGCTTGGTACCTAGCTAGCACCAATACAACCAGCCTGAAAACAATGACCAGTAGAAACTGCAGTCATTTTCATTATTCTTAGCAATGATTTAGGAATCCTTGTGTCAGTATTAGCTCGGTTGCCACTTGTTGTTCGCCTATTGAAATTGAACGTCGGTTCATGAAAATAAATAGCTAGTCAGCAACTTAACCCTGTTGCCCAAAGCTAACTTTATAAGCAGCCAGCTAGCTTCATCTGGCTAGTGAGGTTCGACCGGACCGAGTTATGTGTTGTGAAGCTAGTCACAATAAGGATTAAGCACAATAGTGGAATTTGTGGTTTGCCTTCAAAATAAAAGTATGTCATTGACGGTGATGCAAATGAATACAAATAGTAGAATTATGCCATACTTTTATTTTGAAGGCTAACCGCAAAGTCCACTATTGTGGCTAATCCTTATTGTGGCTAGCTTCACATAGATGGGTCCGACCACCATTTATCAAATAAGAACTGTCTTATAAATTAGGGTTATTTTAGATGATGACACCAAACTATATAGTCAGCTAGGTAACGATAGCTACTGAAACAGATGTCCTTTTGCTATGTTTTTGGATTGTTTGCATTCATGAGCTAGCTAACTAGCTTTTTTTATGTCTCTCTCTGTCTCTCTCGCGCTCTCTCTCTCTCGCTCTCTGTCTCTCTCTGTCTCTCTCTCTGTCTCTGTCTTTCTGTGTGTGTGTGTGTGTGTGTGTGTGTGTGTGTGTGTGTGTGTGTCCTTGAGGGTGTGTGAATGTGTCTGCTAGATGTAATCTATTATTCTATTACACACAGAACACAGTGGCGTCCACAGACAGACAGTCCTGCAGGTCATTCTGGGTAATATCCCCTCTGTCATTTCATTACCAGACACAGGCAGGCTGGCTTTTATCTGACAAGCAGACTACTGTAGCAGGCTGGCTTTTATCTGACAAGCAGACTACTGTAGCAGGCTGGCTTTTATCTGACAAGCAGACTACTGTAGCAGGCTGGCTTTTATCTGACAAGCAGACTACTGTAGCAGGCTGGCTTTTATCTGACAAGCCGACTACTGTAGCAGGCTGGCTTTTATCTGACAAGCTGACTACTGTAGCAGGCAGGCTTTTATCTGACAAGCTGACTACTGTAGCAGGCTGGCTAGGTGCAGAAGCACGGTTACCTTTCATCTTCAGATGTCACTCTCATCTCACTTTTACACTTTTACATCTTTGTTTTTGTTGCATCATTTGTGTAAACACACTATCTCTTCCTCTTAGTCTTCCTTCTCTCTGACACAGTCTGTCCCTCACACACTCTATCTCTTTCTCTTAGTCTTCCTTCTCTCTGACACAGTCTGTCCCTCACACACTCTATCTCTTCCTCTTAGTCTTCCTTCTCTCTGACACAGTCTGTCCCTCACACACTCTATCTCTTCCTCTTAGTCTTCCTTCTCTCTGACACAGTCTGTCCCTCACACACTCTATCTCTTCCTCTTAGTCTTCCTTCTCTCTGACACAGTCTGTCCCTCACACACTCTATCTCTTCCTCTTAGTCTTCCTTCTCTCTGACACAGTCTGTCCCTCACACACTCTATCTCTTCCTCTTAGTCTTCCTTCTCTCTGACACAGTCTGTCCCTCACACACTCTATCTCTTCCTCTTAGTCTTCCTTCTCTCTGACACAGTCTGTCCCTCACACACTCTATCTCTTCCTCTTAGTCTTCCTTCTCTCTGACACAGTCTGTCCCTCTCACAATCTCTATTTTCCATTTCTCTCTCTCCCGCTCTCACACACATCCACCCACAGTGTGTGGAGATTTCTAAGGAATAGGGATTACCAGTGGGGTGCCTTGGCCCTGAGTAAATCCCATCACATTTGGAGAAGAAGAGAAGAGTCTGGGGAAATGATGTGGATTAACAGGCTGCTGCCAGGAGCATGGCTCTGCCCCTATCTGTCTGATTGACTATTTTACTATCTCTGTAAGGACTCAGAGGATCGCTACAGCTCACACTGACACACACACACACACACACAGATACACACTGGAGAACATGACAGGTCTTTTATACCGTGGAGAATCCGGAAAATATCACACAGTGAACACGTCAATACTTTTTATTATGCTATTATTTGACATCAAACTACCATTCAGTGGTGTAAAGTACCTAGAGTAAAAATACTTTAAAGTACTACTTAGGTCATTTTTTGTGGTATCTGTACTGTTACTATTTATATTTTTGACTGCTTTTACTTGACTACATTCCTAAAGTAAATAATGTACTTTTTACTCCATACATTTTCCCTGACACCCAAAAGTACTTGCTAAATTTTGATTGTTTAACAGGACAGGAAATGATCCAATTCACACACTTATCAAGAGAACATCCCTGCTCATCCCAACTGCGTCTGATTTGGCGATCTCACTAAACACAAATTCTTCATTTGTAAATTATGCCCCTGACTATCCGTAAATTTAAAAAAACAAGAAAATGGAAAGGAATTTGAAATGATTCATACTTTTACTTTTGATAAGTATATTTAAAATCAAATACTTTTACTTTTACTCAAGTAGCATTTTACTGGGTGACTTTCACTTTTACTTGAGTCTTTCCGTTAAGGTATCTTTACTTTTAATCAAGTATGACAATTGGGTACTTTTCCCACAACTGCTTCCATCGAAGACATGCAACTTTACCTTTGTGTTTTGTCAATGTGGTGATGCTTTTTGAAGGACAGATGTCTGGTTTTGATGAGACTACCTCTCTGCAATACTGGTTGGAGACTCAAAACCACTAAGCACCCACACACAGTTCCTCACGCCCAGTGAGCTAATGAACAGGAGTTGCTATGAACAGTTAACCTCCCAGAGTGTCCTCCCAGAGTGTCCTCCCAGAGTGTCCTCCCAGAGTGTCCTCCCAGAGTGTCCTCCCAGAGTGTCCTCCCAGAGTGTCCTCCCAGAGTGTCCTCCCAGAGTGTCCTCCCTGAGCCCAGGCAGTATGGCCGCCCTGCCCCACCAGGTATCCCAGAGGGCTGTGGGAGCCCCCTACCAGGTGACTGGGTCATGCGTGGTGGAACACAGGACGCCGCTGGGAGGAAGGGTGGGGGCCAGCTGTCAGTCGCCACGGCAGCAGAGTGTGATTGACGCGTCGGGGGAGTTGCGGTGGAGAGGAAGTGGAAAGTTAATTGAATGTTGGGAGAAGTGAAGTGAAAGACTAAACCCAAGAGAGAGAAAGTGAGAAAGACGGAGGGATGATATAAACGTCTGGAGAGGTGAGAGAGAGTGAGAGAGACAGATTGAAGGACAGGGAGAGAGAGGGCAAAAGGGAGTAGACAGGAAATGAACGTGTGTGGGCGAGGTAAAGGAGGGTGGAGAGGGGAAGACAGAGAGGTAGGTAGAGAGGAAGACTTGGGAAAGGAGGAGACAGATGGAGGAGTGGAGAGAGGGCTAGAGGAAGGAGAAGCATGAGGAGATGCCCTACAAACAGGGGAGTTTCTTTAATCAGGGGAAGCAGCTGGCTAATCGTGTGAGTCACCAAAGCAATCAGAGAGGGAGGGAGAGGGAGAGAGGGAGTGAGAGAGAGAGAGGCTGCTCCTCTCCAGTAGGAATATATTAGTAGCTTCATGCTGAAGGAACTTCACTTTAATCATGTCCTCTCCCAGTTAAAGAGGAGATAAAGTGTTGTGAGCATGCCTGTTAATATCAAACATGCTACATGGTAACCTTTCAGTAGTTGCTAGAGGTCTGCTCATTCACTGAAAATGACTCTCCCTCTGGCTCAGGATAGTTGTCTGTGTCTTTACAATATATTAGACTTATTGTTTCTCCTCCTCATCCTCTCCTCCTCTTCCTCAACTTTCCTCCCCTTCCTCACCTCTCATCCCTTTCCTCTCCTCCCTTTTCTCTCCTCTCATCCCTTTTCTCTCCTCTCATCCCTTTCCTCTCATCCCTTTCTTCTCCTTTCATCCCTTTCCTCTCCTCCCTTTTCTCTCCTCTCCTCCCTTTTCTCTCCTCTCATCCCTTTCTTCTCCTCCCTTTTCTCTCCTCTCATCCCTTTTCTCTCCTCTCATCCCTTTCCTCTCATCCCTTTCTTCTCCTCCCTTTTCTCTCCTCTCATCCCTTTCCTCTCATCCCTTTCTTCTCCTCCCTTTTCTCTCCTCTCATCCCTTTCCTCTCATCCCTTTCTTCTCCTCCCTTTTCTCTCCTCTCATCCCTTTCCTCTCCTCTCATCCCTTTCCTCTCATCCCTTTCCTCTCCTCTCATCCCTCTCCTCTCATCCCTTTCCTCTCCTCCCCTTCCTCACCTCCCCTTCCTCCCCTTCCTTTCCCCCCTTTCCTATCCTCCCCTTCCTTTCCTCTCATACCTTTCCTATCCTCCCTCTCCTCCCATACCTTTCCTCTCCTCTCATCCCTCTCCTCCCCTTCCTCTCCACTCTTCTCTTTCCTCTCCTCCCTTTCCTCTCCTTCCTTTCCTCTCCTTCCTCTTCTCTCCTCCCTTTCCTCTCCTCCCCTTCCTTTCCTCTCCTTTCACTCCTTTCATTCATTAATTCCTTTCATGTCTTCCCCTTCCTCTCCTCCTCCTCTTCTCTCCTGTACCAGTAGTCCAATCTCCAGTACCTACGACAGGTGCATGTATTAGGCCATATACACCGTACCTGGATCATGTTGAGTGTTTAATAAAGGTGAGGGATGTGTTTGTAAATGGTGTGTACTGTGTGACCACAGGCAGGTAGTGCAGTGTGGTGTGCTGTAGGGCAGGAGTGTGGCCTTGCAGGAGAGAGAGTGGTAGTAAATACAGGCCAACTCAGTGCTCTGTTATTAGCCTGTGATTTATGCTGCTGTGGCTTACAGAGCGCCATCACCCCACCACAGCCCTGTAACCACCTCTATTACAGGTGTGTGTGTGTGTGTGTGTGTGTGTGTGTGTGTGTGTGTGTGTGTGTGTGTGTGTGTGTGTGTGTGTGTGTGTGTGTGTGTGTGTGTGTGTGTGTGTGTGTGTGTGTGTGTGTGTGTGTGTGTGTGCACGCGCGCTAGTGGGACAAGGCTCATAGGGATGTCCGTAGACCTTTCACAGCCAGGGTCATCTTCATCATCACTGACACACACACACTTGTCTTCTTTATAGCCCCTGTACAGGGAGATACGCAGCAGCAATAGGATCAGATAAATGCATTTGACAGCTCGCACATTTCTGTACTGATTTATCAGAGTATTTATCCTAGTAATGCCTCTGTTTTCTCATGCTCTCTCTCCTGCTTTCTATCTCTCTCTCTCTCTCCTTCTGCTTTCTCTCTCTCCTTCTGCTTTCTCTCTCTCTCTCCTTCTGCTTTCTCTCTCTCTCTCTCTCTCCTTCTGCTTTCTCTCTCTCTCCTTCTGCTTTCTCTCTCTCTCCTTCTGCTTTCTCTCTCTCCTTCTGCTTTCTCTCTCTCCTTCTGCTTTCTTTCTCTCTCCTTCTGCTTTCTCTCTCTCCTTCTGCTTTCTTTCTCTCTCCTTCTGCTTTCTCTCTCTCTCCTTCTGCTTTCTCTCTCTCTCCTTCTGCTTTCTCTCTCTCTCCTTCTGCTTTCTCTCTCTCTCCTTCTGCTTTCTCTCTCTCTCCTTCTGCTTTCTCTCTCTCCTGCTTTCTCTCTCTCCTTCTGCTTTCTCTCTCTCCTTCTGCTTTCTCTCTCTCCTTCTGCCTTCTCTCTCTCTCTCCTGCTTTCTATTGCTCTCTCTCCTGCTTTCTATCTCTCTCTCTCCTTCTGGTTTCTCTCTCTCTCTCCTGCTTTCTATTGCTCTCTCTCTCTCCTTCTGCTTTCTCTCTCTCCTGCTTTCTCTCTCTCCTTCTGCTTTCTCTCTCTCTCTCTCCTGCTTTCTCTCTTTCTCTCTCCTGCTTTCTATCTCTCTCTCTCCTGCTTTATATTGCTCTCTCTCTCCTTCTGCTTTCTTTCTTTCTCTCTCCTTCTGCTTTCTTTCTCTCTCCTTCTGCTTTCTCTCTCTCTCTCCTTCTGCTTTCTCTCTCTCTCTCCTTCTGCTTTCTCTCTCTCTCTCTCCTTCTGCTTTCTCTCTCTCTCTCTCCTTCTGGTTTCTCTCTCTCTCTCCTGCTTTCTATCTCTCTCTCCTTCTGCTTTCTCTCTCTCTCTCTCCTGCTTTCTATTGCTCTCTCTCGCTCCTTCTGCTTTCTCTCTCTCCTTCTGCTTTCTCTCTCTCTCTCCTTCTGCTTTCTATCTCTCTCTCCTTCTGCTTTCTCTCTCTCTCCTTCTGCTTTCTCTCTCTCTCTCTCCTTCTGCTTTCTATCGCTCTCTCTCTCTCCTTTCTTTCTCTTCCCCCCCTCTCTGGACATATCCATGTTTTAATGGTGTGTGTTTGTCATAGTAGATAGTGTCAGTGCATGTCATTATATTTCTGATAAATATGTGTAGATTTATAAGGGCTGTTTTTCACCAGATGAAGAAAGATCAAGGACATACTGTATCATACAGTTAAGACATTTATTGTTTGGCCTTTTGTGTGTTTTTACTTTAACAAGGCATTAAATATTTTCTTGACCCCTTGTTTTGATTGAATGTATTTTTTTGGTTTATCAGTCTTTGTTGCAATGGAATAGAACTCACCACATGTTGTGGTAGGCAATACAATTTCATTACATCCATAATTGTTAGTCCTGTGGCTATAAAGAGATAGGGATGGTTGTATTCGTTTAGCACTCTACAGTCAAAATTCTCCTTGCAGTTAAAGTCTCCAACTTAATGAGAATGCAGAACTCTTGTAATTGATTACTGAATAGTAAAGTTTTAAAACTCAGAACAGACAACATGCACGTATCAACACAATACCAACACACACCATTTAACACTCAAGACCTACAGCTCAGATCCATGGCTCGGCTGGATGAAAGAACCTGCCTCTTGTACTGAAGTAGTACCTCACCTAGCAGAACGTTATCCACATCCTTCACATATCAATGCTGCTTGTGACTGGGATTTAGTCAGTGGTACTGTACTGTATAGTGAATATTGCTGGGACGCTCTTCGGTCCATCAGAATGAACTATGATCAGAACAGTCTGTGTTGTAATGTTCTGTATTCCCGGTAATGTGTTAGAGTGGGTAATAATAATAATGCGTTCTCAGATGGGGCTTCATCATGGTGTGTGTCTGGGTCTGGGCAGACAGAAATAACCACTGTCTCTCTGTCTCTTTCTCTTTCTCTCTCATTCTCTCTGTCTCTCTCTTTCTCTCGCTTTTTCTCTCTCTCCCTCCCTCTGTCTCTCCCTCCCTCTCTCTCCCTCTCTCTGTCTCATTCTCTCTGTCTCTCTCTTTTTCTGTCTCTCTCTCCCTCTCTCTCTCTTTCCCCCTCTCATCATTACCCTACCACCAGCTGCACACACAATAACAGTAGCAGCTGAAAAGGAGAGGATGAGGAGAGAGAAGGGAGAGGGGGAGCAGAGAGGAGAGGGGTAGATAAAAGGGAGAAAGACAATGGAAAGATACGATTGGTTAAAAATAATCTCTTTCCATTCTCTTGCTCAGTCTTATAACTTGTTTGGTTTTAGAATTCCATTTAGTGTATTTACTCCTAGCTGTACCTCAGAGCCATGTAGATAAAGGTGAAGTGGAGAATTCAACTGTTTCCTCTCTATTTAATGTCCGTTTATAAGTATACTGAGCCGCCGCTGTCTCTGTCCATGTGAGAAACTGTATGGACTACACACACTGTTCTGTGTGTAAGACAGAAATGATTTGGACACACTGTATCAAACACACAATGACACCAAAACTGTGAAGAGAATGTACTATGCTCTTTGAGAAAATATATATTTTAGAAATATAAGGTCAGGGATAGAGGTGAGGTTAGGGTCAGGGTCAGGGTTTAGGTTAGTGGATAAAATCACATTTGTGGTCAGACATAGGTGAATGGTCCCATTATAAACTAACCAGTATCTCTCTTTCTCTGTTCCAGAAATCCTAACTCTCACACCCCCAGCCATAGTAAAGTCATGTACATCATTGACTTCTGGTCGTTCTACAACAGATCAGTGACTGACATGTTGTCCATTAGTAATGATAAAGGATAGATGTCTGTCTGTCTGTCTGTCTGTCTGTCTGTCTGTCTGTCTGTCTGTCTGTCTGTCTGTCTGTCTGTCTGTCTGTCTGTCTGTCTGTCTGTCTGTCTGTCTGTCTGTCTGTCTGTCTGTCTGTCTGTCTGTCTGTCTGTCTGTCTGTCTGTCTGTCTGTCTGTCTGTCTGTCTGTCTGTCTGTCTGTCTGTCTGTCTGTCTGTCTGTCTGTCTGTCTGTCTGTCTGTCTGTCTGTCTGTCTGTCTGTCTGTCTGTCTGTCTGTCTGTCTGTCTGTCTGTCTGTCTGTCTGTCTGTCTGTCTGTCTGTCTGTCTGTCTGTCTGTCTGTCTGTCTGTCTGTCTGTCTGTCTGTCTGTCTGTCTGTCTGTCTGTCTGTCTGTCTGTCTGTCTGTCTGTCTGTCTGTCTGTCTGTCTGTCTGTCTGTCTGTCTGTCTGTCTGTCTGTCTGTCTGTCTGTCTGTCTGTCTGTCTGTCTGTCTGTCTGTCTGTCTGTCTGTCTGTCTGTCTGTCTGTCTGTCTGTCTGTCTGTCTGTCTGTCTGTCTGTCTGTCTGTCTGTCTGTCTGTCTGTCTGTCTGTCTGTCTGTCTGTCTGTCTGTCTGTCTGTCTGTCTGTCTGTCTGTCTGTCTGTCTGTCTGTCTGTCTGTCTGTCTGTCTGTCTGTCTGTCTGTCTGTCTGTCTGTCTGTCTGTCTGTCTGTCTGTCTGTCTGTCTGTCTGTCTGTCTGTCTGTCTGTCTGTCTGCCTGCCTGCCTGCCTGCCTGCAGGTGTGTGGAGATCCTCTGACTTCACCATGTGTGTGTCCTGTAACTGCTCACTGACCTCTCCATCCTACCCTCAGATCCCCTCAGAGAGAACAAAGCCCTGCACTGGGGTGGTAGGCACAAGTGTGTGTAGAGTTGATCTGACTGCTGTTTCTCTCAAAACTGAGAGGGGTCAGGGGTTAGAGGTCAGGGGACGGTATGCCTCTCTGACCCCTGTAGCTAGCCTCATCCCAGGGCCTAGAGAAGAGAATGGAGCAGGACAGCTTTGAAGCCTCTACTCTCTAGTCTAGTACATGTGTGATATGACTGGCTGGGCTGGCCTCTCTCTGTTCTGTTCCTCCACAATGTAATTACAACTGAGCTTTGAAGTAGAACACTGAGAGGACCAGAGGTGAGAGGAGAAGTGGGGGAGAGAGAGAGCAAGGGAGGGAGAGGGGGAGAGAGAATGGGGGAGAGGAGAGGGTGAGTGATGCTGTTGCTGGTAGGACAGAGGCACAGCAGTCCAGTTGGTGTCTGAACCACTGAGGTAACAATAGGAGACTCTCCAATCTACGCTTTGTGCTCATGTCACTTTTCCACTTCGCTCATATGTCGTGCATATTTTTGGAGTCTATTTTTTATTTAGGTCATTGAAGACATCTGCTTCTTTTAAATAATTATAAATTCATTTAGAATTCAATTTTCAACTCTTTTTTTTAAATGTGGTCTGCTACCTTTATGGACCTGTAGCCTTAGTTGATGTTGCCCACTCCACCTTCTAATCATGCCTTGACTTTGAAAGCTGATTTACAAATAGCAGAGGGAAAGGTGTGTTTATCTGGGTGAGATGTCTGGGGCTTCTTTTAATAGAGTTGGAGAACCAAGGTTATAGCAGAGATCTGGTTAAGTCTCCTCAATGTCACATCGTGTGTGTGTGTGCGTGTGTGCGTGTGTGCGTGTGGCGGTGTGTGTGTGTGTGTGTGTGTGGTGTGGTGTGTGTGTGTGTGTGTGTGTGTGTGCTGTGCACAGGCGAACCGGTCTTGTTTAGGAGAAGCTATCTAAGGTAGAACACCCCCAACATTTGAATAGACAGCACCACGCTCTTTCCTACTCCCGTGGAGGTTACCTGAAACAGAGGGCTCCCCTTCCCAAATTCAGGATGTGTTTTGAAACCCAGATGTGATGAAGTCAGAGTTCCTGCACCCAGGCAGAAAGTAATTGGGAATCTAAACTGCTGTGCTTTCCCAAAAAGGTCTGCTGAGAGATGCTGCAAGTTGATGAGAGGAGGATTCACAGCCGGAAAATAGGCTAGCTTTCAAACATTCATTTATTGATGTAACCTAGATAACTTCCCAAGATCTTGCAGTGCAGCATGTGAACTAGAGTACCCCTCCTAGCTGTGTTCATCCATTACACTAACGCTGTATGTGTAGATATTAGAATGACTGTGTGGCTGTCTCAGTCTAAGTCCTTTGTGTATGGCAAGGAGAACGCAGTCAAAATGCTGTGTGTGCACCCTTGCACAAAAACACATACTGAACTGACTAACACAATGGTTCCCAAACTAGGGGTCGCTACCCCATGTTGGGTCACCTGATGTGAAAATGGGGTCGCAAGAGAATTTCCAAAATCCTGTTAAAAACTAAAATGTAATAATAGTTTTCAGACCTGTTGTTACGTTACAGCCTTATTCTAAAATTGATTAAATTACAAATGTTCCTCATCAATCTACACACATTACCCCATAATGACAAAGAAGAAACAGGCTTTTAGAAATGTTTGCTAATAAAAAATACAGAAATACCTTATTTACATAAGTATTCAGACCCTTTGCTATGAAACTCTAAATTGAGCTCAGGTGAATCCTATTTAACTAGGCAAGTCAGTTAAGAACAAATTCTTATTTTCAATGACGGCCTATAAGCAGTGGGTTAACTGCCTTGTTCAGGGGCAGAATGACAGAGTTTTACCTTGTCAGCTCAGGGATTCGATCTTGCAACCTTTCGGTTACAAGTCCAATGCTCTAACCACTAGGCTACCTGCCGCCCCTACACTCTAACCACTAGGCTACCTGCCGCCCCACACTCTAACCACTAGGCTACCTGCCGCCCCTACACTCTAACCACTAGACTACCTGCCGCCTCAATGTATGTTGTAGAAACATCCTTCAGATGTGTCTACAACTTGATTGGAGTTCACCTGTGGTAAATTTAATTGATTGAACATGATTTGGAAAGGCGCACACCTGTCTATATAAGGTCCCACAGTTGACAGTGCATGTCAGAGCAAAAACCAAGACATGAGGTCGAAGGAATTGTCCGTCGAGCTCCGAGACAGGATTGTGTCGAGGCACAAATCTAGGGAAGGGTACCAAAACATTTCTGCAGCATTGAAGGTCCCCAAGAGCACAGTGGCCTCCATCATTCTTAAATGGAAGAAGTTTGGAACCCCCAAGACTCCTCCGAGAGCTGGCCGCCCGGCCAAACTGAGCAATAGCAATCGGGGGAGAAGGCCTTTGGTCTCGGAGGTAACCAAGAACCAGATGGTCACTCTGACAGAGCTCTAGAGTTCCTCTATGGAGATGGGAGAACCTTCCAGAAAGACAACCATCTCTGCAGCACTCCACCAATCAGGCCTTTATGGTAGAGTGGCCAGACAGAAGCCACTCCTCAGTAAAAGGCACATGACAGCACGCTTGGAGTTTGCCAAAAGGCACCTGAAGATTCTGATAAACAAGATTCTCTGGTCTGATGAAACCAAGACTGAACTCTTTGACCTGAATGCCAAGAGTCAGACTGGAGGAAACCTGGCACTATCCCTACGGTGAAGCGTGGTGGTGGCAGCATCATGCTGTGAGGATGTTTTCAGTGACAGGGACTGGGAGACTGGTCAGGATCGAGGCAAAGATGAACAGAGCATAGAGATCCTTGATGAAAACTTGCTCCCGAGCGCTCAGGACCTCAGACTGGGGCCACGGTTCACCTTCCAAAGGGACAACAACCCCAAGCACACAGCCAAGACAGTGCAGAAATGGCTTCGGGACAAGTTTCTGAATGTCTTTGAGTGGCCCAGCCAGAGTCCGGACTTGAACCCTATCAAACATCTCTGGAGAGACCTGGAAATAGCTGGGCAGCAACGCTCCCCATCCAACCTGACAGAACTTGAGAGGATCTGCAGAGAAGAATGGGAGAAATTCCCCAAATACAGGTGTGCCAAGCTTATAGCGTCATATCCATGAAGACTCGAGGCTGTAATCGCTACAAAAGGTGCTTCAACAAATTAGTTAGTAAAGGGTCTGAATACTTATGTAAATGTAATATTTAATTTATTTATTTGTATAAATTAGCAAAAATTTCGAAAAACCTGGTGTAGTGTGTTTATAATTATGAGGGGGAAAAACAATTTAATCAATTTTAGTATAAGGCTGTAACCTAACAAAATGTGGGAAATGTATATATACATACAGTACCAGTAAAACGTTTTAGAACACCTACTCATTCAATGTTTTGTCTTTATTTTTGCTATTTTCTACATTGTAGAATAATAGTAATGACATCAAAACTAGGAAATAACACATATGGAATCATGTAGTAAACAAAAAAGTGTTAAGCAAATCAAAATATATTTGATATTCTTCAAAGTAGCCACCCTTTGCCTTGATGACAGCTTTGTACACTCTTGGCATTCACTCAACCAACTTCACCTGGAATGCTTTTACAAGAGTCTTGAAGGAGTTCCCACATAAACTGCTTTTCCTTCACTCTGCGGTCCAACTCATCCCAACCCATCTCAATTGGGCTGAGGTCGGGTGGTCGTGGAGGCCAGGTCATCTGATGCAGCACTCCATCACTCTCCTTCTTGGTCAAATAGCCCTTACACAGCCTGGAGGTGTGTTGAGTCATTGTCCTGTTGAAAAACAAATGGTAGTCCCACTAAGCGCAAACCAGATGGAATGGAGCAACACTGCAGAATGCTGTGGTAGCCATGCTGGTTAAGTGTGCCTTGAATTCTAAATAAATCACAGACAGTCCCCAGCAAAGCACCCCCACACCATCACACCTCCTCCTCCATGCCTCACGGTGGGAATCACACAGGCCAAGATCATCTGTTCACCTACTCTGTTTCTCACAATGACACGGCGGTTGGAACCAAAAATCTCAGATTTGAACTCCTTAGACCAAAGGACAGATTTCCACTGGTCTAATGTCCACTGCTCATGTTTCTTGGCCCAAGCACGTCTCTTCTTCTTATTGGTGTCTTTAGTAGTGGTTTCTTTGCAGCAATTCGACCATGAAGGCCTCCTTGAACTCAGTGAAGCATTTATTTGGGCTGCAAATTCTGAGGCTGGTAACTCTAATGAACATATCCTCTGCAGCAGAGGTAACTCTGGGTCTTCCTTTCCTGTGGGTGTCCTATTGAATGCCAGTTTCATCATAGCGCTTGATGTTTTTTTGCGACTGCACTTGAAGAGTCTTTCAAAGTTCTTGAAATGTTCCTGATTGACTGACCTGCATGTCTTAAAAGAAGGATGGACTGTTGCTTATTTGAGCTTTACTTGCCATAATATGGACTTGGTCTTTTACCAAATAGGGCTATCTTCTGTATACCACCCCTACCTTGTTACAACACAACTGATTGTCTCAAATGCATTAAGAAGGAAAGAAATTTCACAAATTAACTTTTAAGAAGCCACACCTGTTAATTGAAATGCATTCCATGTGACTACCTAATGATGCTGGTTGAGAGTTCCCAGTTCCCAGTTGTTTCCTGTATGATGTCATTGTCATCTCCAGTTCTAATAATGACATTCTACCTACAGACCATTGGTACTCTTCTACAGCTCATATCTGTGTGAAGCTGCATTCAGTGCTCTTGTCTGCATTAAAACCAAATATAGATTCAGGCTGGATGTGACAGCAGAGATGAGGTGCGTAGTGTCGACCACGCCCCCTGACTTTGAGAAGCTCCGACTCGACGTGCATCAAGCACACCCATCTCATTACTGGTGGTGAGATTAGATACATTATGTCAGACTAATATTCCATTGACTGTCATAGCCCCACATTAAAAGTATGTGATGATGAGTTAAGATGATCAGAAATACTGTTAGAAGGTTTTTCAATTGACTGCCATAGCCCCAAATGAAAAAGTTAACATTGGCTGTTAATTATACTGAACAAAAATATAAACGTATTATACAACAATTTAAAAGATTTTACTGAGTTACAGTTGATAAAAGGAAATCAGTCAATTTACATAAATTCATTAGGCCCTAATCTATGGATTTGACATGACTCGGAATACAGATATGCATCTGTTGGTCAGAGATACCTACTCAGTATCTGGTGTGACCACCATTTTCATCATGTAGCGTGACATCTCCTTCGCATAGAGTTTATCAGGCTGTTGATTGTGACCTGTGGGAATGTTGTCCCTCTCCTCTTCAATGACTGTGTGAAGTTGCAGGATATTGACGGGAACTGGAACACGCTGTCATACATGTCAATCCAGAGCATTCCAAACATGCTCAATGGGTGACATGTTTGGTGAGAATCCAGGCCATGGAAGAAATTTGACATTTTCAAGAATTGTGTGCAGATCGTTGTGACATGGGGAAGTGCATTATCATGCGGAAACATGAGTCGATGGCGGCAGATAAATGGCATGACAATGGGCCTCAGGATCTTGCCACGGTATCTCTGTGCATTCAAATTGCCATCGTTAAAATGCAATTGTGTTTGTTGTCCATAGCTTATGCCTGCCCATACCATAACCCCACCGGCACCAACGTTGACATCAGCAAACCACTCGCCCACACGACGCCGTGCACGTGGTCTGCGGTTGTGAGGCCGTGTGGACGTAATGCCAAATTGTCTAAAACAACATTGGAGGCAGATTATGGTAGAGAAATGAACATTCAATTCTCTGGCAACAGCTCTAGTGGACATTCCTGCAGTCAGCATGCTAAATGCACACTCCCTCAAAACTTGAGATCTGTGGCATTGTGTTGTGTGACAAAGCTGCACATTTTAGAGTGGCCTTTCATTGTCCCCAGCAGAATGTGCACCTGTGTAATGATCATGCTGTTTAATCAGCTTCTTGATATGCCACACCTGTCAGGTGGATGGATTATCTTGGCAAAGGAGAAATACTTACTAACAGGGATGTAAACAAATTTGCGCACAAAATTTGAGAGAAATAAGCTTTTTGTGCGTATGGAACATTTCTGGGATCTTATATTTCAGCTCATGAAACATGGAACCAACACTTTACATGTTGCGTTTATATTTATGTTCAGTGTATATACTTTTTTTCACATGGTTGGGTTCGCGAGAATCTTCAGATATCAAAATGGGGTCATGTGCCAAAAACGTTTGGGAACCCCCTGCACTAACACAACACACACATACAAACACACAGTGAAATGCTGGCTATGCGTTACCTCGCACCTGTAATGAAGTGATTATGCAGACTAAGAGAAAACAGTGCTGTAGTCACAAACACAGAGACACACACACACACACACACACACACACACACACACACACACACACACACACACACAGTGGTGTGTAATGACGGTTGCTCTATCACAATGTTGATGACTGACCTAAAAGAGTTGGTACATCACTGATAATTACCCTAGCAGGCCTCTGCTATAGAAACCCCAAAACAGTTTAGGGGCAGAGAAATAGGAAATAGTAGGCAGTAATATGAAACTGCGAGGTCACTCTACATTCTGCAGGACAAGAGATGAACGTGTGAAGGAGGGATGAGGAGAAGTCCAGAATTCAATAGCACATTTTTGGTTTCTGTGGTTCTTTATGAAACTGAATCAGGTGTACAGAGATCTGGATGGAAGGACACCTCAGTAATAGAAAGCTACTGGAGTGAAGCCATGTAAGAGAACTTGCCTCAGACCAGGGTCATAGCTTTGAGACGAACCAACCCCAAGGCCTAACAGACGCAGGGAAACACACACACAGACAGGGAAAGGAGTCTCCTTGGGGTCTGAGTGGTACTAGTAGTATGAGGTCGAGGGAATCAGAATGAACCTGTGTAAATAGTCCACTCAGGACTATTGAAGGACACAGCTGAAGGAATGGGAGGAGGCTGGAGGATATAAAGAGAGGTGGAAAAGAAGAAATAGGGAGAGAGTAGGATGGAAACGATGGGAGTATAGAAGGACAGAGAAGGAGATGAAAGTAGAGAGGGGGAAGATGGAATGAAGGAGATGAGAGGACAGTGAGAGAGGAAAGAGGAGAAAGGTAGTAGTTTATAAACACAAACATTACTGAGGCATGTTTGGTTGAATTCAGCCCTGCATCCAAACAACCTTTGTATTGGCTTTAAGTTTCTGAACAAATTCTCCCTCTCCCCCGGCAGTGTGTGTGTGTGTGTGTTTGTGCGCTGTGCGTGTTTCCAGAGTGGAGTGTTAGGCTTTATGCATTATTGATGTTCACACTATTAACACATTAGAGAAGCAGTAGATCTCTGAGACCAGCCGGTATAGAGACCACACACACACACACACACACACACACACACACACACACACACACACACACACACACACACACACACACACACACACACACAGTGATCTGCATGTAGATGTCAGATTCAGACCCAGAACAGAGGAGTGTTGTTAGTTCTGTATTGACTGCTGTCTGAAAGAACCACACAGCCGCTCACGCACAAAACACATCTATCAACCTGTGTGTGTGTGTCTGGCTCAACGCTCACGTAGAAAGCCCATCTATCAGGCTGTCCACCGCTCACTCCCTCGTCTGCGTAATGGCCCTGACCTTTTTACCATCAGTCTCTCTGCCCGGGTATAGGCGGACAGGCCTTGTGAGTGCTTGTGTGTGTCGAAGGTCCCAGCACCCACGGAGAGCTGAATCTCATTCCCCAGCCTGACTGATGACTGCTGCTGAGAATGTAGGACACACACATGTTCACTTTGCCCTCACACTTGTGCTCTTACTTCATTTTCACCAGCTCTGGAGGTCCTGTTGGTGAGAGAGACATGAAATGTAGAGTTC
This sequence comes from Salmo salar, assembly GCF_965601325.2. Taxonomy (NCBI): domain Eukaryota; kingdom Metazoa; phylum Chordata; class Actinopteri; order Salmoniformes; family Salmonidae; genus Salmo; species Salmo salar. The sequence goes on from NC_138311.1 coordinate 33,099,075, forward strand.
CATTCTATAGTTTTAACACTATGGTTCTGTTTACAGTGTGAGAAATCTGACTAGAGAGAGATCTGTTACACACCCAACACGATCTCATTTCCTTTAGTCTATTTTGGATGCATAAAGAACAGACAAAATGTGTTCTGGGGAGTTTCCTCAGTTCTTTTAGGACCAGGTGAAAGTTTCTTTCACCCGAAAAGAACAACTGGACAGTTATTGTGTTGTGGGAACATATATTTGTGATGTCCCCACAATGTTCCCACCAGACTGTTCCCACAACCTAATGAGACATTCTGGGAACCTTTAAAAAAACAGATGAAATGTGTTCTGGGAAAATGAATTATAGAATGTTTTATACACACATTCTATAATGATCAGCACGACTAGACAGTTTTTGTGTTATGAGAACATTTGCCGCGACTTAACGAATGTTCTGGGAACCTTCACAGAACCAATTCTGGTTTCCTGGGATGTGTGAGTGCTTGTGGTGCAGTGGAGCGTAGCAGGCAGCAGCCCATGGAGCCATTGACAGGAGGTGAAGGGGACATGTTTCCTCAGTCAGACCTATCCTGCTGAGCCTCTGGGACGGTGCGTGCGTGTGTGTGTGTGCGCCTGCATGCCTGTGTGTGCATATGTGTGTATGTTAGAGTAAAAGGAGATCCTCCAGCCTATTACGGTGATCTCAGATGAATGTGGTCAGACCAGGGTCTGTACTCTCACAGCTCTTTCTGTGGATCACATTTAACCCAGTGAGCCAGCCAACCCAAGCCTTACAGTACCTGCAGGAGCAGATGGGCTAGCACTGGTGTGTGTGTGTGTGTGTGTGTGTGTGAGAGAGAGAGAGAGAGAGAGAGAGAGAGAGAGAGTGTGTGAGCAGGTCTACTGCTCGAAGAGAGCAAAGAGGGGTGGGCTATCATCTGACCATAGCGAATGTAAACGATGTAAATCAGCTAGTTACTGTAGCTAGATAGCTAGTTAGCTATGCTGTTGAAACAATCTAACTAGCTTTTACTTTTGATTGAAGTTTATTCTGCTGCTGACTTCTGCTTCTTAGGCCTACTAACAAACATTGGAATTGAAGCCTTCCCTGTTCCTGACTGTGAGATGACACATGCAACTCAAAAGGGACCCACTTCAACACAACCTATGGGCGCCGGTTGCTTCTGCCTGCAGGACGACTGCAGTGTGGGGGCAGAGAAGCGGGGGATGGGGAATTTTCCAAGATTCAAAAATGAGACATTTGCTTGTTTAATGCGCAAATAATGTAAATAACAAGTGAGAAAATAGACTAAAATTAAAATATAAATGTAATAATGATAAAAACGCCACCAATCTGAAAGGGCAGGTGCTCAGGCACCCTTAGACCGTTCTTTATCTGTGTGTGTGTGTGTGTGTGTGTGTGTGTGTGTGTGTGTGTGTGTGTGTGTGTGTGTGTGTGTGTGTGTGTGTGAGCCAGAGGATTTGGGCTTCTGTAAACAGCCACATCCTGGCATTTATAGAGAGCCAGAACAATGTCAACAGAGAGAAAATCCCTCTGTTTCTTCACCTTCCTCGGTCTGTCTCATCCTGTCACTCCATCTCCACATGTCCTCCACTGCCTCTGTATCTATACTCTTCTCCTTTCCCTCCCTTTCTTTCCTTTCATTCCACCCCTCCATTATGGTCCTGTTGATTTCCCCTGCTGTTGTGTTGGCTCCACGCTATGGAGAGATGGAATAGATCTGCAGCACGAGGAAATTGAGACTTTAAGCTTGTGCATGTTATTCTGGCCAAATAAAATTCTGTTCAGAGAATACATTCAGAGTCCAGAGAGAGAGAGTAAGATCGGTACTATGGAGACACCAACAGAGGGAGCAGTGCAGAGAGACGACGTGAGAGCCATACTGCAGGGAGGGAGAGAGAGAGAAAAGGCAGGAGCCGTACAGCAGAGAGAGAGAGAGAGAGAGAGAGAGAGAGAGAGAGGGAGAGAGAAAAGGAGAGCACAGTGTGGTGATTACAAAGGATAGAGCATTCATTACTCTGTTTTCATTGAGCTGCTGCACAAAGAGAGGAGAGACCTTCTGAGACACTCTATACACACACACACACACACCACACCCACACTCCTGTCTCTCTACACACACACACATACACACACACTCCTGTCTCTACACATACAAACACACACACACATTCCTGTCGAAGGTATAGCTGGCTAAACGGAGCAGGATGGTGCCAGAGGGAAACTCTAAAATACACTTCCTCTCATCACATAAACGCTCCCTCTCCTTCCCTCCCTCTCTTTCTCCCTCATCCTGTCACAAAGCCAATGTCCCAGTTGCTGTGTTCTCTCTCAATTCTTAACTCTACAACCAGGAATTGACCTCGGGCAGTAAACACTACTCAAATATGGTTTATTCAACCTCCCACAGAACCAAATGACTCTGTTTATGTGTTGATATTTACCGTTCCGTTCTCGGCTCACTCTCACGATATGGTCACTTGTGGGGATTGTGTGTGAATTAAAACACAATCATATTGTGTGCCTTTAGTTTGCATGTGATCTGGCCTAGTGGGACTGAGCTGGGATATTATGTTGAGGAAATTGCTTTTTCACTGGCTGTTCAAATGAGAGAGCTAAATCACAGCTTATTGAAGAGGGAGCTTGGATGTGTGTTTACGTATGGAATATTATCATAAATATGTTCCTAGTTTCTCTCTCTGGTGTTCTGCGTACAGTAAGCTTGTAGAAAGCTGTTCCAGCTTGTGCTGTGTATTCTACACTTAGAACTACTGATCTCAGCTAGTGTCGTACATCAGTTTGGATTGTAGTTTTATAATCAAACTACAACCTGTGGACCAACTGGCTATGACCATATCTATATATACTGAATAAATATTGCACAGGGGAGCCAGGCCCAGCCAATCAGACTTGAGTTTTTCACTACAAAAGGGCTTTATTACCAGCACTCCCCCTCATCAGACCTTCATCAGACCTTCATCACATCTTTATCACAAACAAAAAGTTGTAATGGGTTCGCGCTCACACCTTTTTGTTTGTCAGAATTCAAAGGTTTTACGCACCAGCAAAGCTTCTAGGAGAGCGCGATGGTTCTCTTTTGATTAGTTATCACACCATCACTCTCTTCTCTGGCTGATTTGGTCAATCAGACAGACAGGGAGGGAGGGAGGGAGAGAGAGAGAGAGAGAGAGAATTTGTGCGTTACAGGGCTGGCAGTGGCAGCTTGCTGCCTGGCTGGGTGATTGTCCATCAGAGATCCTGTCTGGATTATAAATCCAATCAGAACACAGTGATTGCTGCAGCCGGATGGTGATTGGATCACAACCCACCAACGCTGCCACACTACCTCCAGGAAAACAGAGAGAGAGGGAGAGGGACGGAGAGAAAGAGTTGAGGGAGCGACAGAGGAAGGGAGAGAAATAGATGAGGGCAAGTTAGAGATAGAGACAGAGGAAGGGAAAGAGAATCAGGAAGAGAGAGTGATGTATCCACTATTCTCCTCATGCTGCCTGTAGAATGTGATTTAGCTCAGTCAGACACTTACTCAGAGACATATCTACTTTGAGGAACAATGTTCTTGTCTGGGGTAGAACAGTCTGGTTTGTGATAGAGTAGTTTTGATAGAATGTCTACTCATCATAGAGTTTGTGTGAGCCACTTTCCCTATCCCGGTCCTGGTTTCATCTCACTTCATTCAAGTCAGAAGTGATATCTACTGATGATGTGATATATATCTAGTGATATGTAATATTGATCTTTCTGGAGAGAAAGCTGTGCTGCCTGGAGCTGAACTTCATAGAACAACCATTCACCAGAAATCAGTTGTGAGATGATGATTAGTTTTCTTCTGTTCTAGCTACAGATACATGCCGTAGAGTGCCTGGCAGTGTTTGTGCAACCGTGAGTTACCAGCTTGTTGGTTAGTATGTGTGTGAGGAACATAGATGGCAGGTTTGCTCTCTAGGGCCAGTTTGGAAGGGCAAAGGGCCTGGGTAATGTGGGCATGGGCATCTGGTACTCCTGCCCCTCTGTAACCCTCTCTAACCCTGTTGGTGCCCCTGCTGTGGCAGATGTGTGTCAAAAGGTAGAGCCACCGTGAGAGGAGCAGCAGTGAGGTAGGGGTCCTATGGGTGAGAAGAGGGCTGAGAGGAGCAGCTGGACTGGGGAAACGGAGGTAAGATGTTGCAGTGTTCCTGTGGACCTGTGTGTTTATCTGTATGCAGAGTACAGCAGCAACTGTTTACCTGCACTACATTAACATGGACCTCAGCAGCCTGAGGTAGACCTAATGGGCTGGGGACAAAGTCACACGGCTAATAGAAATGAGAGAGAGAGATCGCTACTATGGTGATGAGTGGATGTTTTTTTTTTGGGGGGGGGGGGGGGGTTGGTACTTTTTACCCCTTTTTCTCCCCAATTGGTAGTTACAGTCTTGTCCCATCGCCGCAACTCTCGTACGGACTTGGGAGAGGCAAAGGTCAAGAACCATGCATCCTCTGAAACACGACCCTGCCAAGCCGCACTGCTTCTTGACACACTGCTCAAATAACCCGGAAGGCTGCCGCACCAATGTGTCAGTGGAAACACTGTACAGCTGGCGACCGAAGTCAGGGTGCATGCGACCGAAGTCAGGGTGCATGCGCCCGGCCCACCGCAAGTAGTTGCTACATTGCAATGGGACAAGGACATCCCGGCCGGCCAAACACTCCCCGAACCCAGACGATGCTGGGCCAATTGTGCGCTTCCTCATGGTTCTCCCTGTCGCGGCCGGCTGCAACACAGCCTGGGATCAATCCTGGGTCTGTAGTGAAGCCTCTAGCCCTGCGATGCAGTGCCTTAGACCTCTGCACCACTTGGGAGGCCAGGATGAGTGGATGTTTGTACAGTACTGTACTACGTATAATCCCTCTGGAGGACTGCATCACTTTTAACAATTATACAGTACCTTTCTCTGCTCTCCCCTTCACATGATCCTAGTAACAGCTCTGTAGTTAACTTCTCTACTGTATGTCTTCTGCAGTAGACTCAGTGGTAATAATAGATAGTCTTCAATAACCCTCTTCTATGTGTGTGCTGAGCAGGTGGGAGTGAGACCGAGAGAGAGAGAGCTATTAGTGGTTTGTAGTGTTTGACATGATTAATGCCCAGGTCTTTATCTGAACTCTCTCCCCTGCAGAGCTCATTTCCCCACACCTACCTAACGACGGGACTATTTTAGGCCGAGGCTCATTAATACCCAGTGATTAGATTCATTGTTCCGGAATTCTGATGGATGTCTCGCGGTTTAAAAAGTTTTTCTTTTTTAAGAGTGGAATGATTGTCTTCTTTGAATTGTTTCTTTGAAACTAACGCGTCAGTTAATCAATATCCTATGACATTTCTCTACTGTGTCTTCAACTACTTCATGTACGTTTGTGCTAGAGATATTATGAGCCAGATTCATGTCAAACTGAGTAGCAGAGCGGTCCAGCTATCTAGCTATTTATACTGTTGAAACTGTAGAGTTGAGGGGAGCTCCTTGTTTTTCAGTTGTTTAACAGACCTGCTATTTATACTGCTGCTTCCCTTCCTGCCCTCCTCTTCTGTTGTTCAGCTGAACACCGAGGAGAGAGGAGAGGGGAGAGGAGAGGGGAGGGGAGGGGAGAGGAGAGGAGAGGAGAGGAGAGGAGAGGAGAGGAGAGGAGAGGAGAGGAGAGGAGAGGAGAGGAGAGGAGAGGAGAGGAGAGGAGAGGAGAGGAGAGGAGAGGAGAGGAGAGAGTTTCTGGGCACAAGGCAGGGGTTTTTCCCTTTCTTATCTCTTTCATTCCTCTAGATGAGGAATCCTGTTGTGAATAACAGAGCTATTTCCTGATCAACACGATTTGTCTTTTGATTCAGTATGTAGCAGCTGACAGAATCACACCATAATTCACCTCGTCACACAGTGTTAGGCTTTCTAGCTCCCTATTGCAGCAGCAGGTCAGGTTGTGCATGTCTGTTCTCTAATAAAGCTCTAAAGCAGCAGTGGGATGAGATGGGTCTGAGGAGGGACATCATTTATCAGCAGAGTGGAATTTCTATTCTCATTCATTACTGAAGAGAAAGAGAGGAGGATGCTGAAAGAGACGAGAGGAGGAGGTAAAGGAATATTGATTGTAACAGGGCCGGTTCAGAGCTGGTTTAACTGTCCTTCATACAGATCATTGGCTTTCCAGATTACTATTAAAGAGAAACAAGGGGGTCGGGATGTCACTACGACCCTATTAAAGACACACACACACATACACACACACACACACACACACACACACACACACACACACACACACACACACACACACACACACACACACACACACACACACACACACAGACAGTCAGGAGCAATAGGCCAGGCCATGCTCCACCTTAACTATTACTCAGAAGAACCGAATAGTTGTCATCTGGCCTCCCTCCCTTTCTCCTTCCCTTTTTCTCCTTCCCTCCTTTCCTCTCTCCCTCCCTCCATTGTTCCCTTTGTAGAGTGACTGATGTTGTTAATGACCTGTTAACTGTGACATGCTGGCTCTCTGGGCTCAGCAGAAACACATGATAGATGAACTGAAGCTGGCATCTCCTGGGTACACATGACTCTAAAGTCCCCATACTGTTACAGTCTACAGACACTTTACTGTTACAGTCTACAGACACTTTACTGTTACAGTCTACAGACACTTTACTGTTACAGTCTACAGACACTACTGTTACAGTCTACAGACACTTTACTGTTACAGTCTACAGACACTACTGTTACAGTCTACAGACACTTTACTGTTACAGTCTACAGACACTTTACTGTTACAGTCTACAGACACTTTACTGTTACAGTCTACAGACACTTTACTGTTAGTCTATATTTTCCTTGGTGCCCCTACTTCCTAGTTAATTACAGTTACACGATCAATCAGTTTAATCGTGTAAAAGTAATTACAGAGAGTTATTTGATAAACATGTCTTCAGTTTTAATGATGCCAAAGACACGACATACTCTACAGACACTTTACAGTCTACAGACACTTTACTGTTACAGTCTACAGACACTTTACAATCTACAGACACTTTACAGCTACAGTCTACAGACACTTTACAGCTACAGTCTACAGACACTTTACAGTTAGTCTACAGACACTTTACCGTTAGTCTACAGACACTTTACCGTTAGTCTACAGACACTTTACCGTTAGTCTACAGACACTTTACCGTTAGTCTACAGACACTTTACTGTTTTAGTCTACAGACACTTTACTGTTACAGTCTACAGACACTTTACCGTTACAGTCTACAGATACTTTACTGTTAGTCTACAGACACTTTACTGTTACAGTCTACAGACACGTTACTGTTAAAGTCTACATACACTTTACTGTTACAGTCTACAGAAGGTTTACAGTCTACAGACACTTTACAGTTACAGTCTACATAAACTTTACTGTTAGTCTACAGACACTTTACTGTTACAGTGTACAGACTCTTTACAGTTACAGTCTACAGATATTTTACTGTTAGTCTACAGGCAGTTTACAGTCTACATATACTTTACTGTTACAGTCTACAGACACTTTACTGTTAGTCTACATACACTTTACTGTTACAGTCTACAGATACTTTACTGTTAGTCTACAGACACTTTACTGTTACAGTCTTATAGTCTACAGACACTTTACTGTTAGTCTACAGACACTTTACTGTTCCAGTCTACAGACACTTTACTGTTCCAGTCTACAGACACTTTACTGTTAGTCTACATACACTTTAGTGTTACAGTTTACAGACACTTTACAGTTAGTCTACGAACACTTTACAGTTAGTCTACATACACTTTACTGTTAGTCTACAGACACTTTACTGTTACAGCCACTTTACAGTTACAGTCTACACATACTTTACTCTTAGTCTACATACACTTTACTGTTACAGTCTACATACTCTTTACTGTTAGTCTACATACTCTTTACTGTTAGTCTACATACACTTTACTGTTACAGTCTACAGACACTTTACTGTTAGTCTACATACACTTTACTGTTACAGTCTACATACACTTTACTCTTATAGTCTACAGACACTTTACTGTTAGTCTACAGACACTTTACTGTTCCAGTCTACAGACACTTTACTGTTCCAGTCTACAGACACTTTACTGTTCCAGTCTACAGACACTTTACTGTTACAGTCTACAGATACTTTACTGTTAGTCTACAGACACTTTACTGTTAGTCTACATACACTTTAGTGTTACAGTTAGAGACACTTTACAGTTACAGTCTACAGATACTTTACTGTTAGTCTACGGACACTTTACTGTTACAGTCTACGGACACTTTACTGTTACAGTCTACAGACACTTTACTGTTACAGTCTACATAAACTTTACTGTTAGTCTACAGACACTTTACTGTTACAGTCTACAGATACTTTACTGTTACAGTCTACGGACACTTTACTGTTACCGTCTACGGACACTTTACTGTTACAGTCTACGGACACTTTACTGTTACCGTCTACGGACACTTTACTGTTACCGTCTACGGACACTTTACTGTTACCGTCTACGGACACTTTACTGTTAGTCTACAGACACTTTACTGTTACAGTCTACAGACACTTTACTGTTACAGTCTACAGATACTTTACTGTTAGTCTACAGACACTTACTGTTACAGTCTACGGACACTTACTGTTACAGTCTACGGACACTTACTGTTACAGTCTACGGACACTTACTGTTACAGTCTACGGACACTTTACTGTTAACTGTGAGTCTACATACACTTTACTGTTATAGTCTACAGACACTTTACAGTCTACAGACACTTTACTGTTAGTCTAGATACACTTTACTGTTACAGTCTACAGACACTACTGTTAGTCTACAGACACTACTGTTACAGTCTACAGACACTTTACTGTTACAGTCTACAAACACTTTACTGTTACAGTCTACAAATACTTTACTGTTATAGTCTACAGACACTTTACAGTCTACAGACACTTTACTGTTACAATCTACAGACACTTTACTGTTACAGTCTACAAATACTTTACTGTTACAGTAGCTATGGAAAGACTGAGGGAAAACAACAGGGAACAACAAAGCTGGGGGAAAGAAAACAGTACATATGACTGTGCTTTCAACGTTGAAGAGCTTTTTAGTCCTGAAATCCCTAGTTCATCTACAACACGGATGAGGTGGGGGCCACAAAAAAACGGAACTCATCTTCTTTTTTTCTTCTTTCTTTTGTATTTTTCACCCCTTTTTTCTTCCCAACTTCGTGGTATCCAATTGGTAGTTACAGTCTTGTCTCATCACTGCAACTCCCATACGGACTCCGGAGAGGCGATGCGTCCTCAGAAACACAACCCAACCAAGCCGCACTGCTTCTTGACACAATGCTCATCCAACCAGGAAGCCAGCTGCACCTGGTCAGCGTGCACTGCGCCCGGCCCACCACAGGAGTCGCTAGTGCGCGATGAGACAAGGATATCCCTCCTGGCCAAACCCTCCCTAACCCGGACGACGCTGGGCCAATTGTGCACCGCCCCATGGGCCTCCCGGTCATGGCACAAGAGCCTGGACTCAAACCCAGAATCTCTGGTGGCACAGCAGACCACTGCCCTAACTCATCTTCTTTTAAAGTTCATTTCCTGCCATTCTACTCATTTTGCCATGGGGTGGAGAGAAGATTTTTCAATGTTATAACTCATTTCATGCAATTCTACCATTTTGCCATGGGGCAGAGAGAAACATGTACAGTTTTACTGCAGATTTCCTGCCATTCTACACATTTTGCCATGGGGTGGATGCAAATGTGCTTTATCCAATCATAAACCCTTACAATTACCATCAGGGTGTTTGGCCCAACAGGGACATGACCTCTGTCAGAGTACCAGGGTGCTCCCGAGATGCCAGATGAGGTTTGGTTGGGTTTATAAGACTGTGGTGGGAGGTGATCTTGCCTAAGGGAGACTCGCACACAAGCACACTATATGCTGTACACACACACACACACACACACACACTTCACACTCTCAGAATGGTCTTAATGATTACTTAAGGTCCCACTGGAACCTACATCCTGTATGAATAAAGGTAATGTACTCTCTCAGCTCCCCAGAGCAACTCAGACCGCCTCATAAGCAAATATAAGTGAAGGAAGAGATCGGAGATTGGTGTGTGTGTGTCCTCCAAAAGGTGATCTCTCTCATACTCCTTCCTGAGTAGAATCTAAAACATCATCATGGCAGGGTAGCAACAAAACAATCAGACATTTTGACATGTCCTTGTCTACTAGTTATTGTTTTTCTCCTTCCTTCCTTTCTTTCTTTTTTTCTTTCTTTCTCCCTCTTCTCCCTCCCTTAGTAACCTAGCATTCTCATATCGTTTAAGCGTGGTAAAGCATCAATATAGAAGCCATTGATTTTCTAAACTGTTAATGGAGGCCTTGGGGCCAGGCAAGCTCATTAAAACCATACAGATGTCAAGCTGCTGTAATGAGACTACATTAGTTTACTGGGAGCTTAACTACACTAGACTGGAAAATCCATCCGTCGGTTCCATTCTAATTGACCGATAATTATAATGGGTTTCCAGTCCTCCTCCTCCTCCTCCTCAGAGAGAGAGAGAGAGATGGACTGTGCACTGGGGGTTTTGGTATAAATGCTATAGGGTACAATCCTTAGAAGGAATGCTATGAGAGAAATGCTTCTCTCTTCAGTTCCACCTTCATTTGAAGCCCTGTTCAGAGTTACATTGCACATGAATTTCAATAAGAAAATTCAATAAGCACAATTTTGCCTCATCCCCTCACAGTATTTTTGGGATATGAATATGTATTTTGGCTGTATTTCTGGTGTAAATTACAATTAATATTCTGGCTAATATTATACAGTTTGCATTCATAAATATGTAAGATCTTAATTTGAGCCAGTTTGCTACAGCAGGAAAATAATCCTCCAGCAACAAGAAATTTGAATTTTTGTGTGGGTTATAATTAATATAAATTTTTGTAGGGGTTGATACATTTTTTGTAAGGGAAAATCAAGTCTGAAAAGTAGAAATAACAAACTTCAGAAGCCTTTTTAAACATCAAATACACTACACGCTGTACATTTCCTGTTGCAGGAAAGTTCTCCTGCAACAGGGTGATCAAATTAAGATCCTACATCTGTATTGAGAGCTGAAGGTGAGAGTTTATTTTTTACAGGGTTGTTTTCTACAGTGTATCTGCCAACTCTCTACTGGGCACCGTACCCTGCCATGAGAATACCAGTGTGTCTCAGCTTAACTCTCCTAAACCAATGTTGTGTCTGTTTCATGTTGCTCTGCAACAGTAGGAGTGGGATTGTAATCATGCAGGCTGGGGAGATTGTATTTATGCAGTTTTTATTGTTCCCTATCAGAGGCCAATATGCTAGCAGCAGATGCTGTTACCCTGACTGAGCTAGATGCTACAGCAGCTACACTCGGCGCTGTGTCTGTGTCTGTGTGTCTGTGTGTGGACTAGTGTTGTCACGTTACCAACATTTTACTAACGACACGATACCAGGCCAAGTATCACGATACCGAGTATTATCACGATACCAAGGGTGGAAAATTCAGTGGCCTAGCTTCCTGTTCGCCCCGTCTCCTGGACGCTTGTTACCATTTTCTAAAAGTTATGCGCATAAGCTACACAAAAAAACTGTCACTGAAAGTCGTACTTCTACTCAATACAACACATATTCAATTTGACTGCACACTGTTCGCTGTATAATAGAATGCTGCATAGAATGGCTGATTTGCTCATATTTGCAAAGGCCTACCTGTGATTTGGCTGGAGGAATGGGAGGAAGGAGTGTACATACATAATGATCTGCATGTCATTGTGTCAGTTAGGGGAAAACACTGCATGAAACCTTCTTTAATCTTCAGTTAACAGACACTCGTTCTCCCTTCCTCACACACTCTCTCTGTCTCCCTCATTCTCATAAACACACACACACTACTCTCTCTCCCATAACACACACACACCACTCTTTCTCCCATAAACACACACACACACACCACTCTCTCTCCCATAAACACACACACACCACTCTCTCTCCCAAACATACACACACACACCACTCTCTCTCCCATAAACACACACACACCACTCTCTCCCAAACATACACACACACACACCACTCTCTCTCCCATAAACACACACACACTACTCTCTCTCCCATAACACACACACACACCACTCTCTCTCCCATAAACACACACACACACACACCACTCTCTCTCCCATAACACACACACACCACTCTCTCTCCCATAAACACACACACACACACCACTCTCTCTCCCATAAACACACACACACACACCACTCTCTCTCCCATAACACACACACACACCACTCTCTCTCCCATAAACACACACACACACACCACTCTCTCTCCCATAAACACACACACACCACTCTCTCTCCCAAACATACACACACACACCACTCTCTCTCCCATAAACACACACACACTACTCTCTCTCCCATAACACACACACACATCACTCTCTCTCCCATAAACACACACACACACACCACTCTCTCTCCCAAACATACACACACACACACCACTCTCTCTCCCAAACATACACACACACACCACTCTCTCTCCCATAAACACACACACACCACTCTCTCTCTCCCATAAACACACACACACACACCACTCTCTCTCCCATAAACACACACACACCACTCTCTCTCCCAAACATACACACACACCACTCTCGCTCCCATAAACACACACACACCACTCTCTCTCCCACAGATGTGTATCATACTGCTCCCATCTTTAAAAATGTTAGGCACTCAACAGAATGTAAAGAGCACCAGAAAGTGAAAGACACTGAACAAAAAGTGCATTTGGAAAGTATTCAGACCCATTGAATTTTTCCACATTTTGTTGCATTACAGCCTTATTCAAAAAGGATTCAATCATTTTTTTCCCCTCATCAATCTACACACAATACCCTGTAATGACAAAGCAAAAGCAAATGTATTAAAAATAATAAACTGGAATATGACATTTACATAAGTATTCAGACCCTTTACTCAGTACTTTGTTGTAGCACCTTTGGCAGCAATTACAGCCTTGAGTCTTCTTGGGTATGACAGTACAAGCTTGGCACCTGTATTTGGAGAGTTTCTCCCATTCTTCTCTGCAGATCCTCTCAAGCTCTGTCAGTTTGGATGGGGAGCGTCGCTGCACAGCTATATTCAGGTCTCTACAGAGGTGTTCGATCGGGTTCAAGTCCGGGCTTTGGCTGGGCCACTCAAGGACATTCAGAGACTTGTCCCGAAGCCACTCCTGCATTGTCTTGGCTGTTTGCTTAGGGTCGTTGTCCTGTTGGAAGGTGAACCGTCACCCCAGTCTGAGGTCTTCAGCGCTTTGGTGCTGGTTTTCATCAAGGATCTCTCTGTATTTTGCTCCGTTCAGCTTTCCCTCGATCCTGACTAGTCTCCCATTCCCTGCCTCTGAAAAACATCCCCACAGCATGATGCTGCCACCACCATGCTTCACCGTAGGGATGGTGCCAGGTTTCCTCCAGACGTGACTCTTGGCATTCAGGCCAAAGAGTTCAATCTTGGTTTCATCAGACCAGAGAATCTTGTTTCTCATGGTCTGAGAGTCCTTTAGGTGCCTTTTGGCAATCTCCAAGCTGGCTGTCATGTGCCATTTACTGAGGAGTGGCTTCCGTCTGGCCACTCTACCATAAAGCCCTGATTGGTGGAGTGCTGCAGAGATGGTTGTCCTTCTGGAAGGTTCTCCCATCTCCACAGAAGAACTCTGGAGCTCTGTCAGAGTGACAATCGGGTTCTTGGTCACCTCCCTGATCAAGGCCCTTCTCCCCCAATTGCTCAGTTTGGCAGTTTTGAAGTCCAATGTGTTCTTGTGGAGCTTCAATGCTGTAGAAATTTCTCAGTACCCTTCCCCAGATCTGTGCCTCAACATAATCCTTTTTCGGACCTCTACGGATAATTCCTTTGACCTCATGGCTTGGTTTTTGCTCTGACTTGCACTGTCAACTGTGGGACCTTATATAGACAGGTTTATGTTTTTCCAAATAATGTCCAATCAATTGCATTTACCACAGGTGGACTCCAATCAAGTTGTAGAAACATCTCAAGGATGATCAATGGGAACAGAATGCACCTGAGCTCAATTTCGAATCTCATAGCAAAGAGTCTGAATACTTGTTTAAATAAGGTATTTCTGTTTTTATTTATAAATAAATGTGTTAATCATTTCTAAAAACCTGTTTTCGCTTTGTCATTATGGGGTGTTGTATGTAGAGTGACGAGGGGAAAAATGGATTTAATACATTTTAGAATTAGACTGTAATGTAACAAAATGTGGAAACAGTCAAGGGGTCTGAATACGTCGATCCAGAGCATCCCAAACATGCTCAATGGGTGACATGTCTGGTGAGTATGCAGGCCATGGAAGAACTAGTACATTTTCAGCTTCCAGGAATTGTGTACATATCCTTGCGACATGGTCGCTGTGCATTATCTTGCTGAAACATGAGGTGATGGAGGCAGATGAATTGCAGGACAATGGGCCTTAGGATCTCGTCATGGTATCTCTGTGCATTCAAATTGCCATCGATAAAATGAAATTGTGTTCGTTGTCCGTAGTTTATGCTGGCCCATACCATAACCCCACAGCTACCATAGGGCTCTCTGTTCACAATGTTGACATCAGCAAAACGCCATACACACTGCCATCTGCCCAGTACAGTTGAAACTGGGATTCATCCAGCGTCCCAGTGGCCATGGAAAGTGAGCATTTGTCCACTGAAGTCTGTTACAACGCCGAACTGTAGTCAGGCCAAGACCCTGGTGAGGATGACGAGCACGCAGATGAGCTTCCCTGAGACGGTTTCTGACAGTTTGTGCAGAAATTCTTCATTTGTACAAACCCACAGTTTCATCAGCTGTCCTGGTGGCTGGTCTGACAATCCCGCAGGTGAAGAAGCCGGATGTGGAGGTCCTGGGCTGGTGTGGTTACACATGGTCTGAGGTTGTGAGGCCAGTTAGACGTACTGCCAAATTCTCTAAAATGACGTTGGAGGCGGATTTATGGTAGAAAATGTACATTAAATTCTCTGGCAACAGCTCTGGTGGACATACCTACAGTCAGTATGCCAATTGCATGCTCCCTCAAAACTTGAGAAATCTGTAGCATTGTGTTGTGTGACAAAACTGCACATTTTTATCATGGCCTTTTATTGTCCCCAGCACAAGGTGCACCTGTGTAATGATTATGCTATTTAATCAGCTTCTTGATATTCCACACCTGTTTATCTTGGCAAAGGATACATGCTCACTAACAGGGATGTAAACACAGTTGTGCACAACATTTGAGGGAAATAAGCTTTTTGTGTGTATGGAAAATTTCTGCAATCTTTTATTCCAGCTCATGAAACATGGGACCTACACTTTACATGTTGCGTTTATATTTCTGTTCATATAGTTATGTCTATATGAATCCTACCTTTTGAAGCACGTCTCATGAGTAGCAGACCCTTTTCCTGTGCCAATCAGATGTGCCTAAACCAACTGTCCAGTTACCAGGTTGTTAGCTAGCTAGGTAACATGACTGAACGTTGTTTGTTATCAAACCAATAATTAGCCAGCTGGGATTAGTTTAAAATGGCCCGTGACATGGTTTGTGAAATTCTATCAAATACGCTCCAAATCGTGCAGGAAGATAAAAAAGGTAGCTCCAGTTATAGGAGTGATATTTGTTAGCCGTTTGAGCTAGAGACAAGCCCTTGTCTGGGCTGTAAAGCTGCAAGCATACCTACGTTTTTCCTCTTTGGCACTGCTGCATGACAGCAAACTTGCAAACGCCTATACGCAGACTGACCTGTGTTCTTTGTTATATCTGGGATGAAATGATATACAATGTATCAACTTTGCTCAATATGTGCACTGCTCCAATGTAACAACAGAAGACTGATCAGGGTCTCCATGCTCGCTTGCAATCAAGGCTAAATTCTATTTAACAACTGACAGAGGAATAGATGTGCATGAGGAGCAGATGGAGAGAAGCAGGTGAGTGAGGGCTTGTGTGGGATACGGTTGGCTGATTTACAGCTGCCACACCTGATATGTGCCAATTTAAATAAAGGTGAAATAAAAATAAATACATGAAAGTGCCGTGGATATTATTGGACCGGTGAAATAAAAATGTACTAAACTTATAAACAACTGACTTTATCAACATTTTATAAAAGGCGCCAGCTGGTTCTTTATATCGGTAGGGCTGGATAATGTGATAGTATCATGTGAAACGGTACTACTATATTCTAAAATGTTGGTAGTATCATGTGAAACAGTACTACGGTATTCTAAAATGTTGGTAGTATCATATGAAACGGTACTACGGTATTCTAAAATGTTGGTAGTATCATATGAAACGGTACTACGGTATTCTAAAATGTTGGTAGTATCATGTGAAACAGTACTACGGTATTCTAAAATGTTGGTAGTATCATATGAAACGGTACTACGGTATTCTAAAATGTTGGTAGTATCATATGAAACGGTACTACGGTATTTTAAAATGTTGGTAGTATCATATGAAACGGTACTACGGTATTCTAAAATGTTGGTAGTATCATATGAAACGGTACTACGGTATTCTAAAATGTTGGTAGTATCATATGAAACGGTACTACGGTATTTTAAAATGTTGGTAGTATCATATGAAACGGTACTACGGTATTCTAAAATGTTGGTAGTATCATGTGAAACGGTACTACGGTATTCTAAAATGTTGGTAGTATCATATGAAACGGTACTACGGTATATTAAAATGTTGGTAGTATCATATGAAACGGTACTACGGTATTCTAAAATGTTGGTAGTATGATATGAAACGGTACTACGGTATTTTAAAATGTTGGTAGTATCATATGAAACGGTACTACGGTATTCTAAAATGTTGGTAGTATGATATGAAACGGTACTACGGTATTCTAAAATGTTGGTAGTATCATATGAAATGGTACTACGGTATATTAAAATGTTGGTAGTATCATATGAAACGGTACTATGGTATTCTAAAATGTTGGTAGTATCATATGAAACGGTACTACGGTATTCTAAAATGTTGGTAGTATCATATGAAACGGTACTACGGTATTCTAAAATGTTGGTAGTATCATATGAAACGGTACTACGGTATTCTAAAATGTTGGTAGTATGATATGAAACGGTACTACGGTATTCTAAAATGTTGGTAGTATCATATGAAACGGTACTATGGTATTTTAAAATGTTGGTAGTATCATATGAAACGGTACTACGGTATTCTAAAATGTTGGTAGTATCATATGAAACGGTACTACGGTATTCTAAAATGTTGGTAGTATCATATGAAACGGTACTACGGTATTCTAAAATGTTGGTAGTATCATATGAAACGGTACTACGGTATTCTAAAATGTTGGTAGTATCATATGAAACGGTACTACGGTATTCTAAAATGTTGGTAGTATCATATGAAACGGTACTACGGTATTTTAAAATGTTGGTAGTATCATATGAAACGGTACTACGGTATTCTAAAATGTTGGTAGTATCATATGAAACGGTACTACGGTATTCTAAAATGTTGGTAGTATCATATGAAACGGTACTACGGTATTCTAAAATGTTGGTAGTATCATATGAAACGGTACTATGGTATTCTAAAATGTTGGTATCACACCGTGGTACAGTATACCGTGCAACACTAGTGTGGACAGGGTCATCTGCTCACTTAGATGTTATGTATCAACAGATTTGTGGGTGATAACACCCCATTGAGATGAATGGGGTATTTCCAGGGACAAAAATAACAACATACACACAAGTACAAACGCACACATAACGCAACATTAATGATGTGACATGTAGTCTACTATGTAAAGTAATGTGTAGCCTAATAAGTTGTCAGCTTTGTGTATGTGTTTCTGTGGATGTTATGATAATTAGGGTGTGTGTGTGTGTGTGTGTGTGTGTGTGTGTGTGTGTGTGTGTGTGTGTGTGTGTGTGTGGTGTGTGTGTGAGAGAATGAAGTGCCCTTTCAGCTGACTCATTATGCAAAATAAATCAGCTAATTTCAATCAGCCATGATATTATGTTGTTGTTTAATTTTAGCTTACATTTGGGAAGCCTTACTAGCCTGAAAGGCTATTATGTTCTTCATTATTAAGAACAAACCAAGCATTGAAATAAATCAGGAGGCAGAATTAGTTTGAGCTCACAGCACTAAACTGCCTGCTGGAAATGCAGCCTCGACACGAAGGTGATATGACTGTAGGAAACATCCATCAGTCCAGTTACTGATGGAGCTGAAATAAACATAGGAGTTTTAATCATCACACTGTGGGTACGGGTTAGTTAACTTTTGAGAAGAGTTTGTAATTCTCATAATAGTGTTTATTGTCCTGTTTTCCTTTACTGATATTTACTTGTCATTTTTCAGGCCCACATTCCTGTATTGAGTCATTTTGTGCCAGCATGGTAATGTAAGAGAAATGTGGGCGATAGCATGCTATTAAGGCCTACCTGACACCACTTTTTTATAAATGGGGATAGTATATTCCACTGGCTTCCTGCCACATAGGGTATCTAAATCAGTTGGTTTCAGCTTTTGGGGTGAGGAGGGGACAAGGTGTCTATGGTATTCTATGTCAAGTCAGGGCCGACTAAAGCCCCTTAAAGTGTCTTTCTTCTAATGATTGATGATTACTCTCTGCTCCTTTTTTCCAATGAATCCTGCACCTATTTGAAATCCTCTTGCCGTCATAACCTACCCCCTACCTTGGCCGTTACACAGTACAGTTTGACATCCCTGATAAGAAAGTGTTCACCATATATTTTGAAAGGTTTTAATAACACCGGTATTTATGTAGATACATCTTAGCGAACTGTTTACCACCTTGAGTTAATAGGATATTAATTAGTGAGAGGCTGATATCACCTGCCGGTGGCTGTAGTCAAGCCCTGGGCCAGTATTTACTCAGCACTAATGTAATCAACACACGACTAATATGATTTATATCAACACAGCTAACTAACCGAATCTCCCAGGTAGACCTGTTATCACTGGAGGATCCACAGACGCTAGTATGACTGTAAAACCCCTAATATTTGATATTAAGATAATTGGATGCTCCAGGCTTATCTCTAGGAAAGCAAAGCCTTTCCTGTGAAATGATGAAGCATATAATCAGAAGCTGGTGTCAGCCTTCCATCACTACTCAGATTAAATGGAAAGATGGCACCAACAGAGAGGGCTGCCTCACTTCTAGTTCTTAGGAAACTTTGCAGTATTTCGTTTTTTTATGTAGTATTCCTTACATTGTTTGAGCCCAGAATTTTTTGGGGACATATATTTATATATTCTTAATTCCATTCCTTACTTAGATTTGTGTGTATTGGATATATGTTGTGGAATTGTTAGATATTACTTGTTAGATATTGCTGCACTTGTTGGAACTAGAAGCACAAGCATTTCGCTACACCCGCAATAACATCTGCTAAACACGTGTATGTGACCAATAAAATTTGATTTGATGTTAGTAGTTGAACACCTGACCTCTCTAACCTTCTCTCTGATTGGTCCCTCCAGGTCCCTTTATGGTGGGCGTGCTGAAGAAGGACTGGGCATCTCAGAACAGCATTGCCCTGTCATGGCTGGAGCCAGAACAGACATCCCTCCTGGTGGTCGACTATGAGGTCAAGTACTACGAGAAGGAACATGAGGAGTTGAGCTACTCGTCGACGCGGACCAAAGCCCCCAGTGTGATCATCACAGGGTTAAAGCCCTCCACCTGCTACATCTTTAGCCTGAGAACACGCACCTCCGCTGGACACAGCGCCTACAGCCCCAAATACGAGTATGAGACCACGGACGACAGTGAGTACCTCGTACCGCCCTCTGTGTCTGTTTCATGACCCCTAACACTTAACCCTAGATGTAATCAATGAAAAGATAAATACATGAACTTGCCAATGTGCTGGTGATGTTGTTTGTATTTATATTGACTTTTAGAGAGGCTTTACAGCTAACATTGAAGTTGACAGAGCGTACTGATGTATATAGTGTACAGATGCGTCATTGATCACTCATGCACTTTTCTACCTGTATTTATTGTCTGTATATGTCCTTTTCTATGCTTTATTGTGTGTTTTTATGTATACACAGAGCCACAACCAAAATGTTCCCACGGGGATAATAAAGCCATACTGAATACTAACATACAGACCTGTGTTTGTGGTTCTGTCCAATATACTTGGTCAGTTCTTGAAGGGGTTCTTTTTTACCTTACCTGGCCTGCCTTTGTTCTGCCCTTTAATCAAGGAGAAAATACCCTCCCTCCTCTCCCCTGTATCCCTCCCTTTCTGCTTGTCCCCGACCTCTCCATACCTGCTCTGCCTCTCCTCCCATCTCTCTCTAGCTAACCTCTTCCTTCCCCATCTACAGTGCCTTCCAAAAGTATTCAGACACCTTGACTTTTTCCACATTTTGTTACGTGACAGCCTTATTCTAAAATGGATGAAATAAATAAAACATCCTCATCAATCTACACACACCGCCCCATGATGACAAAGCAAAAACAGGTTTTTAGAAATGTTTGCTAATTTATAAAAATAAAAACAGAAATACCTTATTTACATAAGTATTCAGACCCTTTGCTATGACACTCGAAATTGATAATCCTTGATTTTTTTACAACTTGATTGGAGTCCACCTGAGGTAAATTCAATTGATTGGACATTATTTGGAAAGGCACATACCTGACTATAAGGTCCCACAGTTGACAGTGCATGTCAGAGCAAAAACCAAGCCATGAGGTAGAAGGAATTGTCCGTAGAGCTCTGAGACAGGATTGTCGGCACATCTGGGGAAGGGTACCAAAAATGTTCTGCAGCATTGAAGGTCCCCAAGAACACAGTGGCCTCCATCATTATTAAACTGAAGATGTTTGGAACCACCAAGACTCTTCCTAGACCTGGCCCCCCGGCCAAACTGAGCAATCGGGGGAGAAGTGCCTTGGTCTGGGAGGTGACCAAGAACCCGATGGTCACTCTGACAGAGCTCTAGAGAAGGACAACCATCTCTGCAGCACTCCACCAATCAGGGCTTTATGGTAGAGTGGCCAGACAGAAGACACTCCTCAGTAAAAAGGCACATGACAGCCAGCTTTGAGTTTACCAAAAGGCACCTAAAAACTCTCAGTCCATGAGAAACAAGATTCTCTGGTCTGATGAAACCATGATTGAACTCTTTGGCCTGAATTCCAAGCATCACGTCTGGAGGAAACCAGGCACCATCCCTACGGTGAAGCATGGTGGTGGCAGCATCATGCTGTGGGGATGTTTTTCAGCGGCAGGGAATGGGAGACTAGTCAGGATCAAGGGAAAGATGAACGGAGCAAAGTACAGAGATCCTTGATGAAAACCTGCTCCAGAGAGTTCAGGACCTCAGACTGGGGCGAAGGTTCATCAGGTTCAACAGGACAACGACCCTAAGTACACAGCCAAGATAACACAGGAGTGGCTTCGGGACAAGTCTCTGAATGTCCTTGAGTGGCCCAGCCAGAGCTCGGACTTCAACCTGATTGAACCTCTCTGAAGAGACCTGGAAATAGCTGTGCAGCAACGCTCCCCATCCAAACTGACAGAGCTTGAGAGGATCTGCAGAGAAGAATCCGAGAAACTTCACAAATACAGGTGTGCCAAGTTTGTATCATCATACCCAAGAGGACCTGAGGCTGTAATTTCTGCCAAAGGTGCTTCAAAAAAGTACTGAGTAAAAGGTCTGAATACTTATGTAAATGTGTTATTTCTGGGGTAAAAAAAAGAAAAGAATTGCTACATTTTCTAAAAACCTGTTTTTGCTTTGTCATTATGGGGTATTGTGTGTAGATTGATGAGGGGAAAAAAACATTTAATACATTTTAGAAAAATGCTGTAACGTAACAAAATGTGGAAAACTCAAGGGGTCTGAATACTTTCCAAAGGCATGACAGTCATGACAGCCCTTTAGATTCAACCCTTTCACACACATCCACACAAACACACAGGCCTCGGTCTCATTAACGTCAATCAGGCCCGACTGCTTAGTTAGGCTTCAGAGTGTGTGTGAACTCCTGGTCAGGAGAACCGTCCTGTGAAGTCCTCTACCCCTCTGATCAGCTGTGTTCCTCTCTCCCCGTCTGACTGGCAATTATCTCTGTCCAGTCCCCAGCTACACACACACACACACACACACACACACACACACACACACACACCACACACACACACACACACACACACACACATTCCGACCTTCACACATTCAAGCGTACACACACACTTACAAACGTATTGGCGCCGATCCTCACACATCCACGTATACATGCGGGCACAAATGCTGTCACGTCTGGGTTGGGGGCTATGCATCCTGATCTCCAATTCATATTCATTAAGTGTAAAATATTGTAGAAATACGTTTTGCTAATAGCAATCATCTTTCAATTATGTGGGATTCTTTAGCCCTGTGAAGAAACAGAGAGGAGAAATAATGAATATCAAATGTGGCTAATTTTGGCAAATGATCAGAGACTAAATCACAATTTCATGAATGAATAATATTAATTAAATTGCACCAAGCATATGAATGATTCCTTTTAAAATAGAATGGTTGTCTTTCAGACCAAGAGTTCATCAATCTCTCCATATTCATTTCAAATTAATTAATACTAACAATATCAATTATTACTAATAAAAATGCTTTTCTCTCCTCAGTCTGATTTGATAAAGATGTTTTAAAAGTGGTATAGTTATATTGTCTTTTCTGATTTTTTTCTGACTTAATCATGTGAATGTATATTGTTTTTGTGATGTCACTTCTTCCAGTGATATGGCTATATGTCTATACTTGTGATGTCATCTCTCTTCCAGTGATATGGCTGTATGTCTATACTTGTGATGTCATCTCTCTTCCAGTGATATGGCTGTATGTCTATACTGTAAATCAC
The DNA here is from genome assembly GCF_965601325.2 of Salmo salar. Lineage (NCBI taxonomy): Eukaryota > Metazoa > Chordata > Actinopteri > Salmoniformes > Salmonidae > Salmo > Salmo salar. Next base: position 33,122,141 of record NC_138311.1, read on the forward strand.
TTAATAGGTCCAGACAATAATCACTCAATTGATTTGTCCCCTCCCCGTAGCGTCGGACATGGCGTCAGACCAGGGTCAGGTGTTGGTGATCGTCACGGCAGCCGTGGGAGGCTTCACTCTCCTCATAATCCTCACCCTCTTCTTCCTCATCACCGGACGGTAAGACACACACACACACACACACACACACACACACACACACACACACACACACACACACACACACACACACACACACACACACACACACACACACACACACTTCTTAGGTTCTTGGGAGATGTCCCAAAGGAGTAGTAGGTCAGCACCACAGACAGGGCTGTAGGATAGTTCAGCACCATGGACAGCACTAAAGGTGTCTTCAGGAGCATTGACAGGGCTGTATGATAGTTCAGCACCATGGACAGCTCATCACTATGGACAGCACTAAAGATGTCTTCAGTTGCACTGACAGGGCTGTAGGATAGTTCAGCACCATGGATAGTTCAGCGCCATCGACAGCACCAGAAAGGAAAAGGCGAAGCGAGAGGGATAACTTGGCCAAAAATCTGTCTTCTCGAGCAGGTGGCGTTGTTCAGTTTCTTTCGCACACCAAGGGAGGAGTTTTTATATACAGTAGAGGTCAAAGAGAGAGTGTAGAATTTGGTCAGCAAACAATGTAATGACTTATTTGCTAGGTGTAGGTTTATTTGATCAAATACATTTTTTGGAATGCTTAGGTTACTACGAGTGTACTGATATAAGTAGGACACGTGACATCCCGGCAAATTTGAGAAAAAACACTTTATATCGGAGTTGTCTTGAGATGGCTCTGCATACAGTATTCACGACATGAGGCTAGTGGCATAGCATCTCTCTACATTGAATGCAGGCGGTTGACGTCAACACTCCTCATCGAATATTCAAGTATTAAAATAAGGAGATGTAGTAGTCTTCAGTAGTACTGACAGGGCTGTAGGAAAGTTCAGCACCACACTACTGTGGACAGCTCCCTCTGTACTGAGAGAACTACATACAGTAATACAATGGCATTTCACACTTCATTTTTAAAAGTTTGAAAAGTACCCAAAGAACAATTAAAAGTAGGATGTGATGAAACCTTAGAGATGACCTTCCAGTCTATGTAGGTGTTAAGTCTCTGTTCTGAAAAGCTTTCTAAATAAGGGAGTGCGCTGAGGCACTGTGAATTTAGAGAAGTAGCGTCAAACAGGAACCCGTTAAACCAGGACTGTCCCTCAATCCTCATGTGTGTATCTGTCTATGTATAGGTGACCGTCCGGCCTGTGTAGGGGTGGGTCTATCTCTGTACTCTACTCTAAACCCACACTATTGCTCTTCACTTCTACTTCAGGGTTATCTTTCAACACTCATCCCTCTCTCCTCTCTTTCCTCACTCTCTGATCCCTCTCTGTCCTCTCATCATTCTGTCTGTGCTCCTCTCTCTTTCGTCTCTTTGCACTTTCTCCTCTCATCCTCTCCTCATTCTCTCCTCTTTTATCAGTGGAAACACAGTGGCTTCAGCATGTAGTAATGACTCAGTGGATATTAGGGTAGAGAGTAGGTTGAATTACATTGACTTTTAGATTAAAGCTCTGGGCAGGGTTTGATATTGAAAGGTGTGTGTGTGTGTGTGTGTGTGTGTGTGTGTGTGTGTGTGTGTGTGTGTGTGTGTGTGTGTGTGTGTTTTTGAGCCCGTGTGTTCGTGAATATCCTAGAATAGCCTTTAAAGCCGCAACACTATCCTTTACACCCTTTTTTGAGAACACCTTTGAAAAATTGTTTGTGTGTCTGTCTGTGTGTGCGTTCAGTCTTTGTGTGTTTTCAAAGCCAGTGATTCAGTGATAGAGTGGTGCTAGACAGGTCTGATAAAGGAGCTTTAATCAACACACTGACCCCATCACTGGGGGGGCTACAGTCAATAGACAAATCCACCTCTTCTCTCATCTCTCATCTAAAGAGATGAGACGAGGATCCAAGATGGCGTAGCAGTATGACATGTTTGTTTTTGTCCCGTGTAAATATTCAGTTTTTCTTTTCGTTTTTTTGTTGTTGTATACATTTCAATATATTTCAATCTCTTTTTTTCAATTTTCGGATTAAATATACCTTCCTGCAACCCGCCTCACCCAATGTGGTACGGATCTGTTATTGTTTAGACCTTATAACTGGAACCTCCATCAGAAGCTAGCCATCAGATGCTAACCAGCTAATTAGCTACTAGGTATTTAGTCATTGTTAGCCACTGCTAGCGATCTTTACCTTTAGCTCAGACACCAGCCGCTTTAGCCCGGATAATACCTGCGAGTCTGCACAGCGCGATATCAGCCCTGAGCATATCGGACTGCTTTTTTCCACTACATTTCCGGATTCCTGCCGCATGTTCTGGACCATCACACCGGGTCATCGCAGCTAGCTAGCTGCTACCGAGTGACTATTGTGGCTAACGCCCTTGTCCAGAAGCAAGCACCAGTTAGCCCATCTCCCGGCTAGCAAACGAAGTACACCAATTACAATACCTCTCTTGCCAATTGGCCTGGACCCTTGTCAACACGGTGCCCCGCCGATCCATGACGACTGGTCTGCTGATGTAATTCGGCCGATGTGCTCTCAACCGGCCTCTGCGTCGTGGATGTCGGCAAAGACCCATCTGCTAGCACAGGCCTGCTAGCTTTCTGAACTCCTGCTAGCCTAGCGTAGTAACGACTACCGAACGGCTCCCTGTTTCATCTATTGCTGTTCATTGGACCCTATGATCACTCGGCTACACAGCTGATGCCAGCTGGACTGTTCATTAATACGGTACTTCATTTTGTTTATCTGTCAGCCCCAGCCTCGAACTCAGGCCCTGTGTGTAGCTAACTGACCCTCTCTGCCCATTCATCACCATGTACCCGTTGCTGTTGTCTTAGCTGTTTACCCATTGTTGTCTTACCAGTTGTGGTCTTAGCTCTCCCAATCAACATTTGTGATTGCTTTATACCTCTCTCTAATGTCAATATGCCTTGTATACTGTTATTTAGGGCAGCTCTCATTGTTTTATTTTACTGCGGAGCCCCTAGTCCTGCTCAACATGCCTCAGATAGCTCCCTTGCCCCACCCCCCACACATGCAGAGACCGCACCTAGCTTAACTGGCGCCTCCAGAGATGCAACCTCTCTCACCGTCACTCAATGTCTAGGTTTACCTCCACTGTACTCTCACCCTACCATACCCTTGTCTGTACATTATGCCCTGAATCTATCCTACCACGCCCAGAAATCTGCTCCTTTTATTCTCTGTCCCCAACGCTCTAGACGACCAGTTCTTATAGCCTTTAGCCGTACCCTTATCCTACTCCTCCTCTGTTCCTCGGGTGATGTAGAGGTTAACCCAGGCCCTGCATGTCCCCAGGCTCTCTCATTTGTTGACTTCTGTAACCGTAAAAGCCTTGGGTTCATGCATGTTAACATCAGAAGCCTCCTCCCTAAGTTTGTTTTACTCACTGCTTTAGCACACTCCGCCAACCCTGATATCCTTGCCGTGTCTGAATCCTGGCTTAGGAAGGCCACCAAAAATTCTGAAATGTCCATCCCCAATTACAACATTTCCGTCAAGATAGAACTGCTAAAGGGGGCGGAGTTGCAATCAACTGTAGAGAGAGCCTGCAGAGTTCTGTCATGCTATCCAGGTCTATGCCCAAACAGTTCGAGTTTCGACTTTTAAAAATCCATCTCTCCAGAAATTAGTCCCTCACTGTTTCCGCTTGTTATAGACCCCCCTCAGCTCTCAGCTGTGCCCTGGACACCATATGTGAATTGATTGCCCCCCATCTATTGTCAGAGTTTGTACTTTTAGGTGACCTAAACTGGGATATGCTTAACACCCCGTCCGTCCTACATTCTAAACTAGATGCCCTTAATCACACACAAATTATCAATGAACCTACCAGGTACAACCCCAAATCCGCGGTCAAACAACAACCCCTCATCACTGTCAAACGCTCCCTAAAACACTTCTGCGAGCAGGCCTTTCTAATCGACCTGGCCCGGGTATCCTGGAAGGATATTGACCTCATTCCGTCAGTAGAGGATGCCTGGTTGTTCTTTAAAAGTGCTTTCCTCACCATCTTAAATAAGCATGCCCCTTTCAAAAAATGTAGAACTAAGAACAGCCCTTGGTTCACTCCAGACTTGACTGCCCTTGACCAGCACAAAAACATCATGTGGCGTACTGCACTAGCATCGAATAGTCCCCGCAATATGCAACTTTTCAGGGAAGTCAGGAACCAATATCCACAGTCAGTTAGGAAAGCAAACGCTACCTTTTTCAAACAGAAATTTGCATACTGCGGCACTATTTCCATTACTAGTCTGTTCAACCTCTCTTTTGTATCGTCTGAGATTCCTAAAGATTGGAAAGCGGCCACGGTCATCCCCCTCTTCAAAGGGGGCGACACTCTAGACCCAAACTGTTAGACCTATATCCATCCTGCCCTGCCTTTCTAAAGTCTTCGAAAGCCAAGTGAACAAACAGATCACCGACCATTTCGAATCCCACCGTACCGTCTCCGCTATGCAATCTGTTCAATTTTCAGGCCGACTCTTTTCTCTGTATATATCAATTATGTCGCTCTTGCTGCGGGTGATTCTTTGATCCACCTCTACGCAGACGACACCATTCTGTATACATCTGGCCCTTCTTTGGACACTGTGTTAACAAACCTCCAAATGAGCTTCAATGCCATACAACACTCCTTCCGTGGCCTCCAACTGCTCTTAAATGCTAGTAAAACAAAATGCATGCTCTTCAACTGATCACTGCCCACACCCGCCCGTCCGTCCAGCATCACTACGCTGGACGGTTCTGACTTAGAATATGTGAACAACTATAAATACCTAGGTGTCTGGCTAGACTGTAAACTCTCGTTCCAGACTCATATTAAGCATCTCCAATCCAAAATGAAATCTAGAATCGTCTTCCTATTTCACAACAAAGCCTCCTTCACTCAAGCTGCCAAACATACCCTCCTAAAACTGACTATCCTACCAATACTTCACTTCGGCGATGTCATTTACAAAATAGCCTCCAACACTCTACTCAGCAAGTTGGATGCAGTATATCACAGTGCCATCCGTTTTGTCACCAAAGCCCCATATACTACCCACCACTGTGACCTGTATGCTCTTGTTGGCTGGTCCTTGCTACATATTCGTTGCCAAACCCACTGGCTCCAGGTCATCTAAACTCAGCAAAAAAAGAAATGTCCTCTCACTGTCAACTGCGTTTATTTTCAGCAAACTTAACATGTGTAAATATTTGTATGAACATAACAAGACTCAACAACTGAGACATAAACTGAACAAGTTCCACAGGCATGTGACTGACAGAAATGTAATGTGCCCCTGAACAAAGGGGGGTTCAAAATCAAAAGTAACAGTCAGTATCTGGTGTGGCCACCAGCTGCATTAAGTACCGCAGTGCATCTCCTCCTCATGGACTGCACCAGATTTGCCAGTTCTTGCTGTGAGATGTTACCCCACTCTTCCTCCAAGGCACTTGCAAGTTCCCGGACATTTCTGGGGGGAATGGCCCTAGCTGTCACTCTCCGATACAACAGGTCCCAGACGTGCTCAATGGGATTGAGATCCGGGCTCTTCGCTGGCCATGGCAGAACACTGACATTCCTGTCTTGCAGGAAATCACGCACAGAACGAGCAGTATGGCTGGTGGCATTGTCATGCTGGAGGGTCATGTCAAGATGAGCCTGCAGGAAGGGTACAACATGAGGGAGGAGGATGTCTTCCCTGTAACGCACAGCGTTGACATCGCCTGCAATGACAACAAGCTCAGTCTGATAATGCTGTGACACACTGCCACAGACCATGACGGACCCTCCACCTCCAGGGACCCTGGGCATCTTTCTTTTGGTGTTTTTCAGAGTCAGTAGAAAGACCTCTTTAGTGTCCTAAGTTTTCATAACTGTGATCTTAATTGCCTACCGTCTTAAAACTTCTTACGGATCATTGGGACGCTACCGTCCCACCTGGCCAACATCCGGTGAAATTGCAGTGCGCCAAATTGAAATTACAGAAATCGTAATATTAAACATTCATGAAAATACAAGTGTCATACATCGTTTAAAAGCTTAACTTCTTGTTAATCCAGCCGCGTTGTCAGATTTCAAAAAGGCTTTACGGCGAAAGCATACCATGCGATTATCTGAGCGCCCTGCACACAAAAGCATTACATACATTTTCCAACCAAGCAGATGCGTCACGAAAGTCAGAAATAGTGATAAAATAAATCACTTACCTTTAAAGATCTTCATCTGGTTGCAATCACAAGGGTCCCAGTTACATAATAAATGGTCCTTTTGTTCAATAAAGTCCTTCTTTATATCCCAAAAAACTACGTTTCAATGGCGCGCTTGACTCAGTAATCCACCGGTGTCCCTCGTTCAAAATGCATACAAAATGAATCCCGTAAGTTACCAATAAACTTCTTCTAAACAAGTCAAACAACGTTCCTAATCAATCCTCAGGTATCCTAATATGTAAATAAACGATAAAATTTAAGAAGGAGAATACCGGAGACCATTACCGGAGATAAATAACGAAGCATGCGCCCTCACCGGAACGTGCAACAAACACTACAGCCAAAATGGGAGCCACTTAGAAAAACTACAAATTCTAGCTCATTTTTCAAAAAACAAGCCTGAAACTCTTTCTAAAGACTGTTGACATCTAGTGGAATCCCTAGGAACTGCAATCTGGGAGGACTTCCTTTTATATTCCCATTCCCAGCCATTGTAATCAGAGGTGAGCTAGAAAAAAAAAGGTTCTGGATGGATTGTCCTTGAGTTTTTGCCTGCCATATCAGTTCTGTTATACTCACAGACATTATTTTAACAGTTTTGGAAACTTTAGAGTGTTTTCTATCCAATACTATTATATGCATATCCTAGCTTCTGGGCCTGAGTAACAGGCAGTATACTTTGGGCACCACATTGATCCAAACTTCCAAATACTGCCCCCTAGCCCGAAAAAGTTAAGCTGTTAGTGTCTTAACGACCGTTCCACAGGTGCATGTTCATTAATTGTTTATGGTTCATTGAACAAGCATGGGAAACAGTGTTTAAACCCTTTACAATGAAGATCTGTGAAGTTATTTGGATTTTTACAAATTATCTTTGAAAGAAAGGGTTCTGAAAAAGGGACGTTTCTTTTTTTGCTGAGTTTATACGTTTTTGCTAGGTAAAGCTCCGCCTTATCTCAGCTCACTGGTCACCATAGCAACACCCACCCGTAGCACGTGCTCCAGCAGGTATATTTCACTGGTCATCCCCAAAGCCAACACCTACTTTGGCTACCTTTCCTTCCAGTTCTCTGCTGCCAATGACTGGAACGAATTGCAAAAAATCACTGAAGTTGGAGACTTATATCTCCCTCACTAACTTTAAGCATCAGCTGTCAGAGCATCTTACTGATCATTGCACCTGTACACAGCCCATCTGTAAATAGCTCATCCAACCAATTACCTACCTCATCCCCATATTTGTTTTTGTTTTTCTGCTCTTTTGCACACTAGTATTTCTACTTGCACATCCTCATCTGCACATCTATCACTCCAGTGTTAATTGCTAAATTGTAATTACTTCGCCACTATGGCCTATTTATTGCCTTACCTCCTTACTTCATTTGCACACACTGTATACAGATTTTTCTATTGTGTTATTGACTGTATGTTTGTTTATTCCATGTGTAACTCTGTGTTGTTGTTTTTGTCGCACTGCTTTGCTTTATCTTGGCCAGGTCGCAGTTGTAAATGAGAACTTGTTCTCAACTGGCCTACCTGGTTAAATAAAGGTGAAAAAAAAAACATTGTTTCTTCTCTCATCTCGTCTCCACTCTTCTTTCCTCCTCTTCTCTTCTTTCCTCATCTCCTCTCCTTTCATCTCCCCTCCTCTTCTCCCCCTCTATCTCTGCTGTGATTTCTTCTCTGTCAATGTCCAGGCCTCAGACCTCACACAGCAGGATCCCAACCTGGCAACCCACAGATATCCAGCACTTTGATAGCCTCTCTGATCTGGCAATCTGGATCTGGTTAGGCTTGCCTCTATGGAGAAACCATGGTCACTCACAAACACGCACATACACATACACACACACACACACACACACACACACACACACGCGTGCGGGCGCTCACACACACACACGCGCGCGGGCGCTCACACACACACACACACGCGCGCGCTCACACACACACACACACACACGCGCTCACACACACACACACACACACACACACACACACACACACACACACACAGTAACACTCAGGCGTGTGTACTCCCACACTGAACCCTCCTCTCTCAGTAATGAGTGCTCTGATTGCTCTGCCCTCTGTCTAATTCCAATCAGCATCATTTAAACCTTCTTAATGTCAAAGTTGTGGACAATGGAGAACTTTCACTTTTCAACCCAGACCCCTGTCTATTTCTAAAGACTGTAATCTCTGTCCCCCTCTCTGTCCCTCCTCTCTGTCCCCCTCTCTGTCCCTCCTCTCTGTCCCTCCTCTCTTCTCCTCAAAACTGGCTAACCAAGCCCCTGACTCTCTCTTCTCTCCTATTCTTAGCTCGCCTCTGATGTAAGCCATGCAGTTGGACTAAATATACCACACACATACCTCTGTCTGTCTGTCTGTCTGTCTGTCTGTCTGTCTGTCTGTCTGTCTGTCTGTCTGTCTGTCTGTCTGTCTGTCTGTCTGTCTGTCTGTCTGTCTGTCTGTCTGTCTGTCTGTCTGTCTGTCTGTCTGTCTGTCTGTGTATTTGTGCTGATATGATTATTACCTGTGAAATGGCTCATGGACGGGGCTGTAACCTCCCTCTCTTACTCTCTGTTTCTCTCGCTCTCTCTTTTATGTAGTTATCAGACTGGTGCCAGCACTAACTCACCTCTTCTGTCTCTATCACTTTCTCTGTCTCCCCCAATCGTCCTCTCCCAGCCTGCCTAGGGGCATGGCAGCCACAGCTACACCCTCTGTGTCTGTTAATAGTCTACTTAATTATCTAATCACCACTATAGATAAACCGTGCCTCTCTCTCTCCCTCTCTCTCCCTGTCTCTCCCTGTCTCTCTCCTGTAGATCTGTAGACTAGATGTTAATTACTTCCTGTTCCTCCAGCATGATAAAGCTAATGAAGTTGACTGGCTGGAGTGTGAACCTGTGATCCTCTCCACACTGTGTGTGTGTGTGTGTGTGTGTGTGTGTGTGTGTGTGTGTGTGTGTGTGTGTGTGTGTGTGTGTGTGTGTGTGTGTGTGTGTGTGTGTGTGTGTGTGTGTGTGTGTGTGTGTGTGAGGATGGGCTCTTATAGAGAGCAGTGTCTAAATGTGTGGTGAGTGTATGAGGAGCGGTGATCAATCAAACACACACCCAAACACATCCCAAGTCACACAAACACATTCCAAGTGTACACACACAAACACCCAAACACATTCCAAGTCTCACACACACACACACACACACATAACACCCAAACACATTCCAAGTCTCACACACACACATGCAAACACATTTTAAAGTCACACACTCAAACACATTCCATGTTACACACGACTGCTCTGGTGAAAGTGCAAATAGAAAGGTGTTGATCCAAGTTTCTCAGAGAAAATGTTCTCCAACAACACCACTCGATACAACACTCAGTTTGGTTTAGTAGTTCATCTCTCTAAAGGACAATGTGTCATTGTGTCTCCCAGGTGTCAGTGGTACATCAAATCCAAGATGAGCTCAGACGACAAGAGGAGGACCAACTATCAGAACGGAAATGGTAGGACTTCTGTTTCTACTCTCCTTCTCTACTCGTCTTTCTCTCTGCCTCTCTCTTTCTGACTCACATCACTTCACACCCAATTTGACCAATTCAGGTGAACAGACGCATTTCATTTGATTATTTCCACCTCCTGTGAGTGTTTGTGTTGAAAGATAAATGGCTAAACTGTGGCGAGACTTAAAGCTTAAAAATAGATTTCCCACACAAACACCGTACCTTATTGAGCGTCTCTGTCCATTTCATGCTAAAGAGAACTATTCTGGAAAAAAACACTCTGTGGACAATTTGCATACAATCAATTCTAACCATGTCTGCCATTCTCAAGCCTCCATTAGTTTAGATGTAAATGTGGATGAAGTGTGTCCCTAACCCCTGGCCGTAGCAGACTTTGAGAGATTGGTAACACCCTCGCTCAGTTTTACAACACAGAGAGGGAGGGGGAGGGATGCCAGTAGGAGTGATACATTGCCAACTTTAAACAAATCCACAGAACAAAACGTTCTGAAACACCCCTCCCTCCCTCCATCTCTCTCTCTCTCTCCCCCTCCATCCTCTCCTGCTCGCTTCCTCTTCAGAATCCATTTCAAGTCATCTGTGTGTCTTACCTTTTGGCTGAATCTAGTTATAGCTCTGCCTCTCCTCTACCTCTTTCTGTCTTTCCTTCTCTGTCTCTCTTTTTCCCCACATCCACTGTGTTTTATCTCTGAGATGAGCGAGAGGGGGAGAAAGGAACAGAGGGAAATGACTCAGAAGGAGATAGGAGGGTGGGGGGGCAGTGGTAGAGAAACAGACAGACAGCAAGATGAGTTCTGAGAGAGAGAGTCCAGCTGACAGGACCTCTTACTGCCTTCCCTGTGTGTGTCTCCTCTCTCTCTCTGTTAACAAATAGGCTTGACTCCATACAGACTGTCTCTGTGTTTCAGAGCTATCCTTGTCCTCATCAGTGGAGGACATAGAGGACACTCTCTCTTCTCATCCTCCTTCTCTCCTCTCTCCTCCTCTTTCTCTCTGTTCTTTCCTGTTTATTCCTCCTCTCTCTCCACTGATATCTTGACTTATCGCTCTAACCTTCAGAGTTGTGTTTCATCCAGAAGTGGATGTTTGAGGTTGATTGTGTCTTCAGGTTAATGCTGGAGCTCTGTTTTGCATGACCATTGATTGTTCTGTTTGGAGACTAGAGGTTGTTAACAAAGACGAGGCATAAAACAGCAGGTAGCAAAGTTACCAAAGGCAGAACCCACTCTCTCCTCTCTTGACCTAGAATTCATTATCGTCTCTCCTCTCTTCTCCTCTCTCCTTCTCTCAGCCCTCCCGTACCCAGGGGTAAAGACCTATGTAGACCCGGACACCTATGAGGATCCTACTCAGGCTGTCCATGAGTTTGCCAAAGAGATTGACCCAACCCGGATCCGCATAGAAAGAGTCATCGGAGCAGGTGGGCACTCTATCCTCAATTATCCATTCAATTCGTCAAGCTTCATTGGCATGGAAAGAACAAGGTAAATTATGGCAACTATATATATATATATTCAGTACTCATTACAGAAGATCCTTTAGATTTGCACAGTATGCTCTATATATATACCCTAGTGGATGTGAGAAGATCTGGCATCTGGGTGTAATATGCCATAATATGCCATATGAAGCAATCTGTTTTCATTTTACAGAAAGGAAGTTAATTATATCTCTCCTATACAGTAGAGAGCCTGTGCTTCCCCTCCCAGCACTTGATTTAAGACTACATTCTCTCTGCTCAGTATAACAATCTAACACACACACACACTCACAGTGGGGGATATGAAAGCTGTTAGAGCTTTAGAGAACAGAGGAGAGACTATGGATTGATTGTAGGCTGATAGTTCAAAAGGAGCAAAGAGACATTTTAGAGAGTTGAATAATTCAGAGTTAAACGTGTGGTGGAGTTGTCTCTGTACTGCAACACTGCCCTCCAGTGGTTTGATATGGTTACTGTGTGTGTGTGTGTGTGTGTGTGTGTGTGTGTGTGTGTGTGTGTGTGTGTGTGTGTGTGTGTGTGTGTGTGTGTGTATATTCCAGGTGAGTTTGGGGAGGTGTGTAGCGGTCGTCTGCGGACGCTGGGGAAGAGGGAAATCGCTGTGGCGATAAAGACACTGAAAGGCGGCTACGTGGAGCGCCAGAGGCGGGACTTCCTCCGAGAGGCCAGCATCATGGGACAGTTCGACAACCCCAACATCATTAGGCTGGAGGGCGTGGTCACCAAAAGTAAGGAGGATTATAGGAATTGTAGTTGATTGTGTTTTTAGGAGTTTACATGGACAGACAGACAGCAGAAAGTGTGTGTTTATGTGGGACAGATGCCTCTAACACCGAGAATGAGTCATTACAACCAGCCATTCCACATAGCTGCATATGCCACACACGCTACAGCACAATGCGTAGCAGCCATTCCACTCTAGTCCACTGTTCTGTACAGACACCTGTGTACGCCACACTGTCACTTTATCCATCGTTCTTTCCCTCTGATCTCTCTCTTCACTGTCACACTCTATCTCTCTATATATCTCTCTATATATATATCTCTCTATATCTATATCTCTCTATATCTATATCTCTCTATATATCTCTCTATATCTATATCTCTCTATATATCTCTCTATATCTATATCTCTCTATATATCTCTCTATATCTATATCTCTCTATATATCTCTCTATATCTATATCTCTCTATATCTATATCTCTCTATATCTATATCTCTCTATATCTATATCTCTCTCTATATATCTCTATCTATATCTCTCTCTATATATCTCTATCTATATCTCTCTCTATATATCTCTATCTATATCTCTCTCTATATCTCTATCTATATCTCTCTCTATATCTCTCTCTATATCTCTATCTATATCTCTCTATATCTCTATCTATATCTCTCTATATCTATATCTCTCTATATCTATATCTCTCTATATCTATATCTCTATCTATATCTCTCTATATCTCTATATATCTATATCTCTCTATATCTATATCTCTATCTATATCTCTCTATATCTATATCTCTTTATATCTATATCTCTCTATATCTATATCTCTCTCTATATATCTCTATCTATATCTCTCTCTATATATCTCTCTCTATATCTCTCTATATCTCTATCTATATCTCTCTATCTATATCTCTCTATATCTATATCTCTCTATATCTATATCTCTCTATATCTCTATCTATATCTCTCTCTATATATCTCTATCTATATCTCTCTCTATATATCTCTATCTATATCTCTCTCTATATCTCTATCTATATCTATCTATATCTCTCTCTATATCTCTATCTATATCTCTCTCTATCTCTCTATCTATATCTCTCTATATCTATATCTCTCTATATCTATATCTCTATCTATATCTCTCTATATCTCTATCTATATCTCTCTATATCTATATCTCTCTATATCTATATCTATATCTATATCTCTCTATATCTATATCTCTATCTATATCTCTCTATATCTATATCTCTCTATATCTATATCTCTCTATATCTATATCTCTCTATATCTATATCTCTCTATATCTATATCTCTCTATATCTATATCTCTCTCTATATATCTCTATCTATATCTCTCTCTATATATCTCTATCTATATCTCTCTATATCTCTATCTATATCTCTCTATCTATATCTCTCTATATCTATATCTCTCTATATCTATATCTCTATCTATATCTCTCTATATCTATATCTCTCTATATCTATATCTCTCTATATCTATATCTCTCTCTATATATCTCTCTCTATATCTCTATCTATATCTCTCTATATCTATATCTCTCTCTATATCTCTCTATATCTATCTCTATATATCTATATCTATATCTCTCTATATCTATATCTATATCTCTCTATATCTATATCTCTCTATATCTATATCTCTCTATATCTATATCTCTCTATATCTATATCTCTCTATATCTATATCTATATCTCTCTATATCTCTCTATATCTATATCTATATCTCTCTATATCTCTCTATATCTATATCTCTCTATATCTATATCTCTCTATATCTATATCTCTCTATATCTATATCTCTCTATATCTATATCTCTCTATATCTATATCTCTCTCTATCTATATCTCTCTATATCTATATCTCTCTCTATCTATATCTCTCTATATCTATATCTCTCTATATCTATATCTCTCTCTATATATATCTCTCTATATCTCTATCTATATCTCTCTATATCTATCTCTCTATCTATATCTCTCTATATCTATATCTATATCTCTCTATATCTATATCTCTCTATATCTATATCTCTCTATATCTATATCTCTCTATATCTATATCTCTCTATATCTATATCTCTCTATATCTATATCTCTCTATATCTATATCTCTCTATATCTATATCTCTCTATATCTATATCTCTCTATATCTCTCTATATCTCTCTATCTATATCTCTCTATATCTATATCTCTCTATATCTATATCTCTATCTATATCTCTCTATATCTATATCTCTATCTATATCTCTCTATATCTATATCTCTCTATATCTATATCTCTCTATATCTATATCTCTCTCTATATATCTCTCTCTATATCTCTATCTATATCTCTCTATATCTATATCTCTCTATATCTCTCTATATCTATATCTCTCTATATCTCTCTATATCTATATCTCTCTATATCTCTCTATATCTATATCTCTCTATATCTATATCTCTCTATATCTATATCTCTCTATATCTATATCTCTCTATATCTATATCTCTCTATATCTATATCTCTCTCTATATATATCTCTCTATATCTCTATCTCTCTATATCTCTATCTCTCTCTATATATATCTCTCTATCTCTCTCTATATCTCTCTCTATATCTCTATCTATATCTATATCTCTCTATCTCTATCTCTCTATCTCTCTATCTATATCTCTCTATATCTATATCTATATCTCTCTATCTCTCTATCTATATCTATATCTATATCTCTCTATCTCTATATCTATATCTATATCTCTCTATATCTATATCTATATCTCTCTATCTCTATATCTATATCTCTCTATCTCTATATCTATATCTATATCTCTATATCTATATCTCTCTCTATATATATCTCTCTATATCTCTATCTCTCTATATCTCTATCTCTCTCTATATATATCTCTCTATCTCTCTCTATATCTCTCTATATCTCTCTATATCTATATCTCTCTATATCTCTCTATATCTATATCTCTCTATATCTATATCTCTCTATATCTATATCTCTCTATATCTATATCTCTATCTATATCTATATCTCTCTATCTCTATCTCTCTATATATATCTCTCTATCTCTCTATCTATATCTCTCTATATCTATATCTATATCTCTCTATCTCTCTATCTATATCTATATCTATATCTCTCTATCTCTATATCTATATCTATATCTCTCTATATCTATATCTATATCTCTCTATCTCTATATCTATATCTCTCTATCTCTATATCTATATCTATATCTCTATATCTATATCTCTCTATATCTCTATCTCTCTATATCTCTATCTCTCTCTATATATATCTCTCTATCTCTCTCTATATCTCTCTCTATATCTCTATCTATATCTCTCTATCTCTATCTCTCTATATATATCTCTCTATCTCTCTATCTATATCTCTCTATATCTATATCTATATCTCTCTATCTCTCTATCTATATCTATATCTATATCTCTCTATCTCTATATCTATATCTATATCTCTCTATATCTATATCTATATCTCTCTATCTCTATATCTATATCTCTCTATATCTATATCTCTCTATCTCTATATCTATATCTATATCTCTATATCTATATCTCTCTATATCTATATCTCTCTATATCTATATCTCTCTATATCTATATCTCTCTATATCTATATCTCTCTATATCTATATCTCTCTATATCTATATCTCTCTATATCTATATCTCTCTATATCTATATCTCTCTATATCTATATCTCTCTATATCTATATCTCTCTATATCTATATCTCTCTATATCTATATCTCTCTATATCTATATCTCTCTATATCTATATCTCTCTATATCTATATCTCTCTATATCTCTATCTATATCTATCTATCTCTATCTCTATCTCTCTATCTCTATCTCTCTATCTCTATCTCTCTATATATATCTCTCTATATATATCTCTCTATCTCTCTATATATATCTCTCTATCTCTCTATCTCTATCTCTCTATATATATCTCTCTATCTCTCTATCTATATCTCTCTATATATATCTCTCTATCTCTCTATCTATATCTCTCTCTATCTATATCTCTCTATATCTATATCTCTCTATATCTATATCTCTCTATATCTATATCTCTCTATATCTATATCTCTCTATATCTATATCTCTCTATATCTCTCTATATCTCTCTATATCTCTCTATATCTCTCTCTCTCTCTCTCTCTCTCTCTCTCTCTCTCTCTCTCTCTCTCTCTCTCTCTCTCTCTCTCTCTCTCTCTCTCTCTCTCTCTCTCTCTCCATATGTTGTTTCCATATGTTGTTTCCATATGTTGTTTCCCCTCCTCCACTCCAGAGTCTAATTAAAGGAGAGGTATCAGGGTGTGACTATCTTACCTGAACAGAAACATCAGGTAACGCTCTACACTCACCACTACTTTATCCTCTCAGGAGTTCCTCTGGATTGGCTTCTGCAGGTACAGAGAGATGGAGGAAGAGTGAGAGGAGAGAGAAAAAGAGACGCTAGACAGGAGTTAGAGAGAGAGAGGTCATGATCAGATGAGCTCCTGCATTTTTCAGCATGTTCTTAAAAAAATATAGATTTAGAGTTAGATAAACTTGGATTTTTTTGTCAGGAACATATACAGAATGCTACCCTCTACAACATAACCTTCACTCCAAATCAAAACTCCAAACCTACAACATGATTTTGGACGGAAGTACAGAATCACCTGGAAGGCTTACAGCTACCAAAGATTATTATTCCAACGCGATACAGCAAATGTTCTGGAAAACAACAGAAACCTGAAAACACCATCCAACCTGGAACCGAGTGAGTCATGTTTAGTCTGAAGCTATATTTTATTTCCAAAAGCCAAGAAAAATACATGACATTACTTTATAAGGACTGAATGCTAAATTAAGGCTGCCAAGCTTGATACAACTTCAATTAGCACTGACGTGTCAAGTGAGAGGTGTCAAAGCCCTTTAGCCCAACAATGGCAGGAGAGTGGAACAGTCTACTCCAACCAAATGGAGAGGCCTTAGCAGCTGCCTCCTGCTGTTCAGAGGTAATTAAATACAGTACCCTGTGTATGTAAAGAATGATAAGGCAAGAAAAGACATCAAAATGAAGCTCCTTATGGAAAATCAAGAGACTATTATAAAAATGGGAACATCAGCAACCTCATCTTCCACACAAACCATCCCCTGGCACAGTGCTATATTAACCAGACCATCCCCTGGCATGGCACAGTGCTATATTAACCAGACCATCCCCTGGCACAGTGCTATATTAACCAGACCATCCCCTGGCATGGCACAGTGCTATATTAACCAGACCATCCCCTGGCATGGCACAGTGCTATATTAACCAGACCATCCCCTGGCACAGTGCTATATTAACCAGACCATCCCCTGGCATGGCACAGTGCTATATTAACCAGACCATCCCCTGGCATGGCACAGTGCTATATTAACCAGACCATCCCCTGGCATGGCACAGTGCTATATTAACCAGACCATCCCCTGGCATGGCACAGTGCTATATTAACCAGACCATCCCCTGGCACAGTGCTATATTAACCAGACCATCCCCTGGCACAGTGCTATATTAACCAGACCATCCCCTGGCACAGTGCTATATTAACCAGACCATCCCCTGGCATGGCACAGTGCTATATTAACCAGACCATCCCCTGGCATGGCACAGTGCTATATTAACCAGACCATCCCCTGGCATGGCACAGTGCTATATTAACCAGACCATCCCCTGGCATGGCACAGTGCTATATTAACCAGACCATCCCCTGGCATGGCACAGTGCTATATTAACCAGACCATCCCCTGGCATGGCACAGTGCTATATTAACCAGACCATCCCCTGGCATGGCACAGTGCTATATTAACCAGACCATCTCCTGGCATGGCACAGTGCTATATTAACCAGACCATCCCCTGGCATGACACAGTGTTATATTAACCAGACCATCCCCTGGCATGGCACAGTGCTATATTAACCAGACCATCCCCTGGCATGGCACAGTGTTATATTAACCAGACCATCCCCTGGCATGGCACAGTGCTATATTAACCAGACCATCCCCTGGCATGACACAGTGCTATATTAACCAGACCATCCCCTAGCATGACACAGTGCTGTATTAACCACACCATCCCCTGGCATGGCACAGTGCTATATTAACCAGACCATCCCCTGGCATGACACAGTGTTATATTAACCAGACCATCCCCTGGCATGGCACAGTGCTATATTAACCAGACCATCCCCTGGCATGGCACAGTGTTATATTAACCAGACCATCCCCTGGCATGGTACAGTGCTATATTAACCAGACCATCCCCTGGCATGGCACAGTGCTATATTAACCAGACCATCCCCTGGCATGGCACAGTGCTATATTAACCAGACCATCCCCTGGCATGGCACAGTGTTATATTAACCAGACCATCCCCTGGCATGGCACAGTGTTATATTAACCAGACCATCCCCTGGCATGGCACAGTGCTATATTAACCAGACCATCCCCTGGCATGGCACAGTGCTATATTAACCAGACCATCCCCTGGCATGGCACAGTGCTATATTAACCAGACCATCCCCTGGCATGGCACAGTGCTATATTAACCAGACCATCCCCTGGCACAGTGCTATATTAACCAGACCATCCCCTGGCACAGTGCTATATTAACCAGACCATCCCCTGGCACAGTGCTATATTAACCAGACCATCCCCTGGCACAGTGCTATATTAACCAGACCATCCCCTGGCATGGCACAGTGCTATATTAACCAGACCATCCCCTGGCATGGCACAGTGCTATATTAACCAGACCATCCCCTGGCATGGCACAGTGCTATATTAACCAGACCATCCCCTGGCATGGCACAGTGTTATATTAACCAGACCATCCCCTGGCATGGCACAGTGTTATATTAACCAGACCATCCCCTGGCATGGCACAGTGCTATATTAACCAGACCATCCCCTGGCATGGTACAGTGCTATATTAACCAGACCATCCCCTGGCATGGCACAGTGCAATATTAACCAGACCATCCCCTGGCATGGCACAGTGCTATATTAACCAGACCATCCCCTGGCATGGCACAGTGCTATATTAACCAGACCATCCCCTGGCATGGCACAGTGCTATATTAACCAGACCATCCCCTGGCATGGCACAGTGCTATATTAACCAGACCATCCCCTGGCATGGCACAGTGCTATATTAACCAGACCATCCCCTGGCATGGCACAGTGCTATATTAACCAGACCATCCCCTGGCATGGCACAGTGCTATATTAACCAGACCATCCCCTGGCACAGTGCTATATTAACCAGACCATCCCCTGGCACAGTGCTATATTAACCAGACCATCCCCTGGCACAGTGCTATATTAACCAGACCATCCCCTGGCATGGCACAGTGCTATATTAACCAGACCATCCCCTGGCATGGCACAGTGCTGTATTAACTACACCATCCCCTGGCATGGCACAGTGCTATATTAACCAGACCATCCCCTGGCATGGCACAGTGCTGTATTAACCACACCATCCCCTTGCATGGCACAGTGCTATATTAACCAGACCATCCCCTGGCATGGCACAGTGCTATATTAACCAGACCATCCCTTGGCATGGCACTGTGCTATATTAACCAGACCATCCCCTGGCATGGCACAGTGCTATATTAACCAGACCATCCCCTGGCATGGCACAGTGCTATATTAAGCAGACCATCCCCTGGCATGGCACAGTGCTATATTAACCAGACCATCCCCTGGCATGACACAGTGTTATATTAACCAGACCATCCCCTGGCATGGCACAGTGCTATATTAAGCAGACCATCCCCTGGCATGACACAGTGTTATATTAACCAGACCATCCCCTGGCATGGCACAGTGCTATATTAAGCAGACCATCCCCTGGCATGGCACAGTGCTATATTAACCAGACCATCCCCTGGCATGGCACAGTGCTGTATTAACACACTACCCCTCAGTTTCACCTAATCAAAGAATTAGCCCAGCAGGAGAAGCTCTCCCTTGAGAAAGATACCCCCACCCCGAATGGGTCAGACCAGACCTCTTCATTATATACCCCCACAGACCAGCAACCCCCAGACCTCTTCATTATATAACCCCACAGACGAGCAACCCCCAGACCTCTTCATTATATAACCCCACAGACCAGCAACCCCCAGACCTCTTCATTATATAACCCCACAGACTAGCCACCCCCAGACCTCTTCATAATATACCCCCACAGACGAGCAACCCCCAGACCTCTTCATTATATAACCCCACAGACCAGCAACCCCCAGACCTCTTCATTATATACCCCCACAGACGAGCAACCCCCAGACCTCTTCATTATATACCCCCACAGACCAGCAACCCCCAGACCTCTTCATTATATAAACCAACAGACCAGCAACCCCCAGACCTCTTCATTATATAACCCCACAGACCAGCAACCCTCAGACCTCTTCATTATATAAACCCACAGACCAGCAACCCCCAGACCTCTTCATTATATAAACCCACAGACCAGCAACCCCCAGACCTCTTCATTATATAACCCCACAGACTAGCCACCCCCAGACCTCTTCATTATATAACCCCACAGACCAGCAACCCCAAGCGGAAAGTCAACCTCCCAGCACAGAGTACTACCCCCTCATTGAAATGAAGGATACATTCACCCAGCTGGAGGTAAGGCAGGTGGAGCTGGAACAGCAGGTGATTACACAGACCCAGACAACAGTCCAGCACAACAACACCCCCTTAACCAGACCCAGACAACAGTCCAGCACAACAACACCCCCTTAACCAGACCCAGACAACAGTCCAGCACAACAACACCCCCTTAACCAGACCCAGACAACAGTCCAGCTCAACAACACCCCCTTAACAAGACCCAGACAACAGTCCAGCACAACAACACCCCCTTAACCAGACCCAGACAACAGTCCAGCACAACAACACTCCCTTAACCAGACCCAGACAACAGTCCAGCACTACAACACCCCCTTAACCAGACCCAGACAACAGTCCAGCACAACAACACCCCCTTTACCAGACCCAGTCAACAGTCCAGCACAACAACACCCCCTTAACCAGACCCAGACAACAGTCCAGCACAACAACACTCCCTTAACCAGACCCAGACAACAGTCCAGCACAACAACACCCCCTTAACCAGACCCAGACAACAGTCCAGCACAACAACACTCCCTTAACCAGACCCAGACAACAGTCTAGCACAACAACACCCCCTTAACCAGACCCAGACAACAGTCCAGCACAACAACACCCCCTTAACCAGACCCAGACAACAGTCCAGCACAACAACACCCCCTCAACCAGATAACAGTCCAGCACAACAACACCCCATTAACCAGACCCAGACAACAGTCCAGCACAACAACACCCCCTCAACCAGATAACAGTCCAGCACAACAACACTCCCTTAACCAGACCCAGACAACAATCCAGCACAACAACACCCCCTTAACCAGACCCAGACAACAGTCCAGCACAACAACACCCCCTTAACCAGACCCAGACAACAGTCCAGCACAACAACACTCCCTTAACCAGACCCAGACAACAGTCCAGAACAACAACACCCCCTTAACCAGACCCAGACAACAGTC
Source organism: Salmo salar (assembly GCF_965601325.2). Taxonomy (NCBI): domain Eukaryota; kingdom Metazoa; phylum Chordata; class Actinopteri; order Salmoniformes; family Salmonidae; genus Salmo; species Salmo salar. The sequence goes on from NC_138311.1 coordinate 33,143,883, forward strand.
CAGAACAACAACACTCCCTTAACCAGACCCAGACAACAGTCCAGAACAACAACACCCCCTTAACCAGACAACAGTCCAGCACAACAACACCCCCTTAACCAGACCCAGACAACAGTCCAGCACAACAACACTCCCTTAACCAGACCCAGACAACAGTCCAGCACAACAACACTCCCTTAACCAGACCCAGACAACAGTCCAGCACAACAACACCCCATTAACCAGACCCGGAGAGCTGAAGGTGGAGAGAGACATATCTGCACTCTGGACTGTAGTGAGACAACTTCAACAATATAAAAAGCAAGAGCAGAAGATGAAAAGAGCACTAGAGGAGAGGATCAGACTGCTGGAGGAGAGGGTGAGGGGGATGGCGTGTGACAGAGAACAACCCACTAGAGAGGTGGCCACCCCCGCAGAGAAGCCAGCAGAACAGCCCACCTCAGCTCCCGACATCACAGCAGAACAGTCCACACCAGACCCTGACCATAGTGTTAACATCACAGCAGAACAGTCCACACCAGACCCTGACCATAGTGTTAACATCACATCAGAACAGTCCACACCAGACCCTGACCATAGTGTCAACACCACAGCAGAACAGTCCACACCAGACCCTGACCATAGTGTTAACATCACAGCAGAACAGTCCACACCAGACCCTGACCATAGTGTTAACATCACAGCAGAACAGTCCACACCAGACCCTGACCATAGTGTTAACATCACAGCAGAACAGTCCACACCAGACCCTGACCATAGTGTTAACACCACAGCAGAACAGTCCACACCAGACCCTGACCATAGTGTTAACACCACAGCAGAACAGTCCACACCAGACCCTGACCATAGTGTTAACATCACAGCAGAACAGTCCACACCAGACCCTGACCATAGTGTTAACACCACAGCAGAACAGTCCACACCAGACCCTGACCATAGTGTTAACATCACAGCAGAACAGTCCACACCAGACCCTGACCATAGTGTTAACATCACAGCAGAACAGTCCACACCAGACCCTGACCATAGTGTTAACACCACAGCAGAACAGACAAATTAAGAACCCTAAGCCCAGTGGCTCTCACCCCCTCTGAGCCCCCCCACTGTCAGCCACCCTGATAGCCCTCCTGACAACCCCCCCACATCGACTGAGGACATACACAAGACACAGATTGTACTCCTTATGGACTGAAACGGGAAATATATACAAGAAAAATAATGTTTTCCCAAACACACAGTCTCTAAACTCTGGTGTCCAAACACCCAGCGCGCCCTAGACCTTCTGTCTGAGGACCAACTAGGATCACCCAGCTACATAATAATACATACAGGCACAAACCACCTGAGAACACAGCAGGAAAGGGTGGCCACAGCACTGAAGGGAGTGATTGAGAAAGCTTCTTCTACTTTCCCCAACGCACAACTGGTTATCTCCACCCTGCTACCACGAAAATACTTCCACCCTGCTACCATACAGCAGGTAAACGCAAGTATTTCCCGTGACTGTGCCTCAAAACCAAATGTTTTCCTGGCCCACCACTCCACCCTGGACTTGAACAGCCTCTATGACCAGGTCCACCTATACAAGGCAGCAGTGCCCACCTTCGCCCGGACTCTAAAGGACATCGCTCTCAAATGCAGCCCCAACACTTCACACAGGAGTAACAGATCAATAGACACTCCGCCCAGAACAGCGAGACACTCCCCCCTGGACCTACACATAGAGGACACACGCTGAGAGGACCTACATCCAGACCACAACACCACCAGCCACATACACACCCCCACCCCAAACAATCAACACCCCCCCAAGTCAACCATGCACACACCCCATTTAGGCCCTCTCAGAACGGACCTATGCCCCTCCTGCCCACCCCATGCACCCCACCCCCGCAAAGAGGGCCTCAACATGGAAGTCACACATACGCCCAGGCTGTGAGCGGGTTAACAGGCCCAACCCCCACCCTTACACTAGCCCAAGCCAATGGCATGTGCCAGATGCTCAGCAGGCTCTGCTCACACTTACTGGGCTGAGGCCAAACCACACGACCAACAACATTGGACACTTTATGGAACACAAAGCCTTCACTATCTCATCCTGGAATATCCAAGGCCTGAGGTCATCTGCCTTTGGCCTAAAGAGCAGGAACCTGGACTTCATCAAATAAATTAGAAATACAGACATTGTCATCCAACAAGAAACCTGGTGGCCCTCTAGGTTACAGAGAGCTGGTAGTCCCATCCACCAAACGACCAGGTGTGAAACAGGGAAGAGAGGAGACGGACCCACTGGTTGCCCTCTAGGTTACAGAGAGCTGGTAGTCCCAACCACCAAACGACCAGGTGTGAAACAGGGAAGAGAGGAGACGGACCCACTGGTTGCCCTCTAGGTTACAGAGAGCTGGTAGTCCCATCCACCAAACGACCAGGTGTGAAACAGGGAAGAGAGGAGACGGACCCACTGGTTGCCCTCTAGGTTACAGAGAGCTGGTAGTCCCATCCACCAAACGACCAGGTGTGAAACAGGGAAGAGAGGAGACGGACCCACTGGTTGCCCTCTAGGTTACAGAGAGCTGGTAGTCCCATCCACCAAACGACCAGGTGTGAAACAGGGAAGAGAGGAGACGGACCCACTGGTTGCCCTCTAGGTTACAGAGAGCTGGTAGTCCCATCCACCAAACGACCAGGTGTGAAACAGGGAAGAGAGGAGACGGACCCACTGGTTGCCCTCTAGGTTACAGAGAGCTGGTAGTCCCATCCACCAAACGACCAGGTGTGAAACAGGGAAGAGAGGAGACGGACCCACTGGTTGCCCTCTAGGTTACAGAGAGCTGGTAGTCCCATCCACCAAACGACCAGGTGTGAAACAGGGAAGAGAGGAGACGGACCCACTGGTTGCCCTCTAGGTTACAGAGAGCTGGTAGTCCCATCCACCAAACGACCAGGTGTGAAACAGGGAAGAGAGGAGACGGACCCACTGGTTGCCCTCTAGGTTACAGAGAGCTGGTAGTCCCATCCACCAAACGACCAGGTGTGAAACAGGGAAGAGAGGAGACGGACCCACTGGTTGCCCTCTAGGTTACAGAGAGCTGGTAGTCCCATCCACCAAACGACCAGGTGTGAAACAGGGAAGAGAGGAGACGGACCCACTGGTTGCCCTCTAGGTTACAGAGAGCTGGTAGTCCCATCCACCAAACGACCAGGTGTGAAACAGGGAAGAGAGGAGACGGACCCACTGGTTGCCCTCTAGGTTACAGAGAGCTGGTAGTCCCATCCACCAAACGACCAGGTGTGAAACAGGGAAGAGAGGAGACGGACCCACTGGTTGCCCTCTAGGTTACAGAGAGCTGGTAGTCCCATCCACCAAACGACCAGGTGTGAAACAGGGAAGAGAGGAGACGGACCCACTGGTTGCCCTCTAGGTTACAGAGAGCTGGTAGTCCCATCCACCAAACGACCAGGTGTGAAACAGGGAAGAGAGGAGACGGACCCACTGGTTGCCCTCTAGGTTACAGAGAGCTGGTAGTCCCATCCACCAAACGACCAGGTGTGAAACAGGGAAGAGAGGAGACGGACCCACTGGTTGCCCTCTAGGTTACAGAGAGCTGGTAGTCCCATCCACCAAACGACCAGGTGTGAAACAGGGAAGAGAGGAGACGGACCCACTGGTTGCCCTCTAGGTTACAGAGAGCTGGTAGTCCCATCCACCAAACGACCAGGTGTGAAACAGGGAAGAGAGGAGACGGACCCACTGGTTGCCCTCTAGGTTACAGAGAGCTGGTAGTCCCATCCACCAAACGACCAGGTGTGAAACAGGGAAGAGAGGAGACGGACCCACTGGTTGCCCTCTAGGTTACAGAGAGCTGGTAGTCCCATCCACCAAACGACCAGGTGTGAAACAGGGAAGGGACTCAGGGGGTATGCTAATTTGGTATAGAGCAGACCTAACACACACACTATTAAATTAATCAAAACAGGAACATTTTACATTTGCCTAGAAATTCAAAAGGAAATGATCTTAACAGAGAAAATGTCCTCCTGTGTGCTACCTATATCCTCCCACTAGAATCCCCATACTTTAATGAAGACAGCTTCTCCATCCTGAAGGGGGAAATCAATAATTTCCAGGCCCAGGGACATGTACGAGTCTGTGGCGACCTAAATGCCAGAACTGGACAAGAACCTGACATCCTCAGCACACAGGAGGACAAACACTACCTGGAGGTGACAGCATTCCCTCCTCCATATGCCTCCCTAGGCACAACTATGACAACATAACCATCAAAAACAGGTCACAACTCCTGCAGCTCTGTCACACGCTGGGTCTGTACATAGTCAATGGTAGGCTTCGAGGGGACTCCTATGGTAGGTACATCTATAGCTTGGCAGTAGTACTGTAGACTACTTTATCACTGACCTCAACCCAGAGTCTCTCAGAGCATTGACAGTCAGCCCACTGACACCCCTATCAGACCACAACAAAATCACAGTCTTCCTGAACAGAGCAATACTCAATCATGAGGCATCAAAGCCGAAGGAACTGCACAATATTAAGACATGCTATAGACAGAAGGAATGTAGTTACCAAAAAACTATTAGTCTTTATTCTTTTGGAACGTCTGTGAGTGTAATGTTTACTGTTCATTTTTATTGTTTATTTCACTTTTGTATATTATCTACTTCACTTGCTTTGGCAATGTTAACATATGTTTCCCATGCCAATGAAGCCCCTTGAATTGAGAGAGGAAGAGAGAGAGGTGATAGAGAAGTGTGATCTGGTCAGCACCATAGACAGACAGCCTCTGATCACTGCTCTCTATCTCCAGCCCCCATTCACCATTGCTTCACTCTCTCTCTCTCTCTAACCTGGCTGGCTGACTTACTGACTGCCTCACAGAGCCCCCATTCAGGTCCGGCCTGGCTAGCTGAAGAAATCACTGGCCTATAGCTGAGCCAGATACTGAGGGTCCTGACCTGCCCCCTACCTCTCTCACTATAGCCGAGGAGCAGGCCAGGGATGTCAGCGCCAACGTTATTTCACTCAAACTGAACCATGTCTTGAAGAATTCATTAAATAGCCATTAGTTAACTGAAACTCAGTCCTCCAAAAAGTGTGATACAATTGAAATAGTACATTTTACAGGAAACCAAGTAATGACAAGGACCCCTGACTGAGGCCTGCTTCTGATCCAGCCGTGGCGGGTCACACTTTTCAACATCCCGTCCTGTTTCTTTTCTCATCTCAGATTGTATATTCTGATATTACAGTCTCACAGCGGGCCTGTCCTTACTGCCAGACTGTTGGGCCAATTACCCCAATGAACAGGATACTGTGAGGAGTAAACACAATGTCACTTTCGCGAAGCTAAACGAGCGATCGACAGAACCAATCAGCTGTAGTCTGTGTGAAGCAGGAGCTGTGAAATGTCTGATGAGTTTGAACAGTGGGGTTTCCTATAGTGTTCCCCCTCATTCATTAACATGGAGCCGTGGCACTCACTCTGTGTCAATGGATGGACAACACAACAGACAGGAAACATAACACAAATCAATGGGCTCTTAAACAGTGAAAACCGTTGTTTGATTAAATGTGTAGTTTTATGGGTCAATGTGATTTGGTTGTATGATTTCTAATGAAAGACCTGTCTTTAATGCATATTATTAGACTATATTAAGCTGTCCAGAGCTGTCGCTGTCGCTCTGTTGTGTGTAATCCTGTAATTAGTGCACTCAGCAGCACACTCACCCACTGGGGGATCACAGAGAGGAGATGGGTGCCCCATGGGAGGCAGGGGGAGACAGCCGATAAATACCCCTTTGTCCTCACCCCGGCCTCCTCCTTTCTGCTGTCCTGACTCCCTCTCCCTCCCGGGCCCCTCCTCTCTCTTCTCTCTCTGCCCTTACCGTGGCTCCTCATCTCCTACTCCCTTGACCTCCCGCCTGTCTACCTCTCCTCCCGGGTGTGACTAAAGAGTAATAACAGTGGCCAATAATTAGAACAGGCTGTTAATCAAACAGGATGTTAATTAATCCAATGGTGGATTACGGTCCACTCTCCCCAGGCCCATAGACCCTCACAGTGAAACAGCGTGCTAATGTTAAAGGCTAACGCTAATCCCTCCCCAGGCCCATGGACTCTGACAGGAAACAGCATGTTGATGCTAAAGGCTAATGCTAATCCCTCCCCAGGCCCATGGACTCTAACAGGAAAACAGCATGTTGATGCTAATGCTAATCCCTCCCCAGGCCCATGGACTCTAACAGGAAAACAGCATGTTGATGCTAATGCTAATCCCTCCCCAGGCCCATGGACTCTGACTGGGAAACAACGTGCAGATGCAAATGTTGGCAGCAGGTAGCCTAGATGCTAGAGAGAGTACCAACCCTTGAGCAAGGTTAAACCACAATCTGCTCCAACGGTGCTGTACCATTGCTGACCCTGAGCCTCTCAATGTTTGAGTGTCTGGAGGGGCTGGGACAAATGTCCATTAAACACAGAAATCTAGAATAAAGTATCTATTCTAACCCCCGGTCTAATCTTCTATTAACCACCATACTGAGAGTAACTCCACTCTGAGTCCTTCAGCAAACAGGGATTAATGAAACACAGGGAAACCTGAGCTAGTGTTCATTTGTTCCTCTTGGTTACGCTCTGCAGCAAATATTGACACAATGATGATACACAGACAGTATGCAAGAGATGACTACTGCTTGGCTAGTAGCATTACTGTAGAGGAAGGTTCTGCTGCTCAGACACGGGTGAGCTGGGTGGGGGCAGGCTCTTATTCCAGTCACATCTCTAGCACATCTGACTGACCTGGGGGTGCTGTGATTTCAGGCAGACCTGTGATGATTGTGGTGGAGTACATGGAGAATGGATCTCTGGACTCTTTCCTGAGGGTGAGAAGCAAATACCATTTGTTTATTGATTCTCAATTATAAACGAACAGAAAGACATAACAAATGAAAATCTCGCTCTCTTGTGTCCCTCTCTCCATTAGAAGCACGACGGTCACTTCACAGTGATCCAGTTGGTGGGCATGCTGCGTGGCATCGCGTCGGGCATGAGGTACCTGTCTGACATGGGTTACGTCCACAGAGACCTGGCCGCTCGTAATATCCTGGTGAACAGCAACCTGGTGTGTAAGGTGTCTGACTTCGGCCTGTCCAGAGTCCTGGAGGACGACCCCGAGGCTGCTTACACCACCACGGTAACTAGGAGCTTCCCCTGACCTTATCTGTGGTTTCAATAGCTTTCACTCATCTTTCTTTCCACTCGATCAACTGCTGTTATTTTGTTCTATTTCTGTTGTGTATAGTCTGTCTGTTCCAAAAACACATAGTTCTCTGAGTCTGCATGCCCTCGTCGTGACCTCGTCGTGACCTCTACTCTCAGGGTCACTCTGAGGGGAAGTGGTGTATTCTGGAAGAAAACGGGGAAGAGAGAACAGAAAGGATATTTTGCTTTTGGGGGCATCTGTAAACGATTTTCCGCTCGACAGAACTTTGGTTTGGTAGGGTGAGGGGACAGGGGGCGAGAGTAGGGGAAGAGAGTGGGGAGCAGGTTGGGTCACAGCCATAATATAGACTGAGGATTTGTGCAGACTGGTGATTTTACTCTTGCCCTCATCTGAAGAGATAGAAAGATAGTAGAGGGAGAAAGGCCAGGAGGAAGGTTAGTTCTGCTGTTAAAGCAGCTCAGAGCGTTTATTTGTTCTTTGACACAAAGTCTCAAACTGTGAAAATGTGTTTGTACACATTGAGAGACTTCAGAGAAGTGCATTCAAACTGAGACTGTTTAACATATGGTCTGTCAATTGCACATATTTCCTCAAGCTTGCATTGTCACAAACCAGATGGGACCTGACGTGTGTGTGTGTGTGTGTGTGTGTGTGTGTGTGTGTGTGTGTGTGTGTGTGTGTGTGTGTGTGTGTGTGTGTGTGTGTGTGTGTGTGTGTGTGTGTGTGTGAGAACAGGGAGGTAAGATCCCTATCAGGTGGACAGCTCCAGAGGCCATCTCCTACAGGAAGTTCTCATCAGCCAGCGATGCCTGGAGCTACGGTATCGTCATGTGGGAAGTGATGTCATATGGGGAGCGGCCTTACTGGGAGATGTCCAATCAGGATGTGAGTTGTGGATGATGTCTTCTCTATGGAGTTAACCTGGGAGTCTTAACCTCTTGGGGCTAGGTGGGACGCTAGCGTGCCACCCGTGGTGCACTCCATCAACAGCAGGTGCATTTCAAGAGCGGCAAATTTGAATCCAAATAAATGTCAAAATTCAAATTTTTCAAAAATACAACTATGTTACACCATTTGAAAGATAAACATCTCCTTAATCTAACCACGTTTTACGATTTCAAAAAGGTTTTACGGCGAAAGCATAAATTTAGAGTATGTTAGGACAGTACATTTACAAGAGTTGTGTGTAATGTTTTGTCAAGTCAAAGACAGGGTCACCAAAACCATAAAACCAGCTAAAATGATACACTAACCTTTTACAATCTCCATCAGATGACACTCCTAGGACATTATGTTAGACAATGCATGCATTTTTAGTTCTATCAAGTTCATATTTATATACAAAAACAGCGTTTTACTATGGCATTGATGTTGAGGAAATCGTTTCCCTCCAATAACCGGCAGTCAAGTCAGCGTCACAAATTAAATAATTAAAATTAGAAAACATTGGTAAAATATTATATTGTCATTTAAAGAATTATAGATTTACATCTTTTGAACGCAATCAACTTGCCAGATTTAAAAATAACCTTACTGGGAAATCACACTTTGCAATAATCTGAGCACTGTGCCCAGAAAAATACGCGTTGCGATACAGACTAGACGTCATGTTGGGGAGATCTAAAATCGAAAATACTATGTAAATAATCCATTACCTTTGATTCTCTTCATCAGATGTCACTTCCAGGTATCACAGGTCCATAACGAATGTAGTTTTGTTCAAAAAAGCTCATCATTTATGTCCAAAAATCTCCGTCTCGTTAGCACATGATGTAAGCCAGCCGGACTTCTCGTCATGAACGAGGGGAAAAAATATATTTCCGTTCGTTCAAACATGTCAAACGTTGTATAGCATAAATCATTAGGGCCTTTTTTAACCAGAACATGAATAATATTCAAGGTGGACGAATGCATAGCCTTTTATAACGTATTGGAACGAGGGTACCCAACATGAAGTAGCGCGCCAGGTGTCTAATGGGACATCACCGTTCCATGGCTCTTGTTCGGTCAGATCTCCCTCCAGAAGACTCAAAACACTTTGTAAAGGCTGGTGACATCTAGTGGAAGCAATAGGAAGTGCCAAAATATTCCTAAACCCCTGTGTTTTTCAATGGGATAGGTTTAAACTCAATACAACACATCAGGTATCCACTTCCTGTCAGAAAATGTCTCAGGGTTTTGCCTGCCAAATGAGTTCTGTTATACTCACAGACACCATTCAAACAGTTTTGGAAACTTTAGAGTGTTTTCTATCCATATATAATAAGTATATGCATATTCTAGTTACTGGGTAGGATTAGTAACCAGATTAAATCGGGTACATTTTTTTTATCCAGACGTGCAAATGCTGCCCCCTAGACCCAACAGGTTAATAGGGATTGGGTATCGTGAAACAACCTTCTTATGAGTGTCTTTACTGTATAATATCTAAAGTTTGAGATTCCACTGGAGGGAGAGCGAGAGGGGGGGAGAGAGGGAGAGAGACTGGCCAACGGAGGGGTTTAAAAGTTGTGGAGTCAGACCCTGGCTGACTGACCTCACGGTCTCAGGTCAATCGTCAGAGGGATGGAGGGGATTCATCCCGTCTCCCTGTGGAGTGTGAAAGCTCCTTGGTAATCCCCCTCAGCTCCTTACAGCGCACACCAGCACACACACAGCCCCTGGCCTCATGGGGATTGTGCTGCTGGAGAATTGCTTAGAAGTGCTTTCCAAGACAAATGCCCCCGCCAATCCCTGACTGTTGCTGCCTCTGCCTCATCACCCCTCCGCCCCATCCTGCCACCCGTCAGGGCTCAGAGAGGACATCAAGGCTACAGGCCAAATGAACAGCCCCCCTAACACACCCTGGAGGCATGCTTACTGTAGCTCTGATAAACTGTAGTAATACTGGCATAGTACACACTTCCTGAAATGGCTGGATGACATGAGCGAGTAGTGTGTGCTCATTCTCTCCCTTCATCCACCCCAGGTGATCCTGTCCATAGAGGAGGGCTACCGTCTCCCTGCTCCAATGGGCTGCCCCGTGGTTCTACACCAGCTGATGCTACACTGCTGGCAGAAGGAGAGGAGCCAGAGGCCCAAGTTCACTGATGTGGTCTCCTTCCTGGACAAGCTGATCAGGAACCCCAGCAGCCTGCTGGCCCTGGTGGAAGATATACAGGGGTACATCACATTCATGTCATTTAACAGACATTCTGATTTCACCCGCAGTGAAACCTTTTTAGTTCTTATTATATTCTCTTTTGTTTGATCCATCTGTCAGTCTAGCAGAATCCCCAGGAGAGGTGGTGGACTACCACATGTTCATCTCCATCGGGGATTGGTTGGATTCCATCAAGATGAGCCAATACAAGAGTAGCTTTGTGGCAGCAGGATTCAGCACACTGGACTCTGTGGCACAGATGAGTATTGAGTGAGTGGAGGGACTGTTCCCTACTTCAAACATTACTCTAATGTTACTCTAACTTTAACTAAACGTTACCGTTGCACTGTCTGCCCACCTTATCCTTCCAATACCTTAAGTTAACCCAACAATTTCCCCTAACCAATGTGTGTGTGTGTGTGTGTGTGGTGTGTGTGTGTGTGTGTGTGTGTGTGTGTCTTTATGTGTGTGTGTGTGCGTGTGTGTGTGTGTCTTTATGTGTGTGTGTGCGTGTGTGTGTGTCTTTATGTGTGTGTGTGTGTGTGTGTGTGTGTGTGTGTTCTTTATGTGTGTGTGTGTGTGTGTGTGTGTGTGTGTCTTTATGTGTGTGCGTGTGTGTGTGTCTTTATGTATGTGCGTGCGTGCGTGCGTGCGTGTGTCTTTATGTGTGTGTGTGTGTGTGTGTGTGTGTGTGTGTGTGTGTGTGTGTGTGTGTGTGTGTGTGTGTGTGTCTTTAGTGTGTGTGTGTGTGTGTGTGTGTGTGTGTGTGTGTGTGTGTGTGTGTGTGTGTGTGTGTGTGTGTGTGTCTTTATGTGTGTGTGTGTGTGTGTGTGTGTGTGTGTGCGTGCGTGTGTGTGTGCGTGCGTGCGTCTTCTCTCTCCCCCTAGAGACGTGCGGAGGATCGGGGTGGTGTTGATTGGCCACCAGAGGAGGATCGTCAGCAGCATTCAGACCCTCCGACTGCAGCTATTACACGAGAATGGCTTCCATGTATGAGACCTTAAAACAGACAGATGGACAGAGAGCGAGCGAGAGAGACAGACAGACAGCCTCAGACAGGCGTACAGACGGACCATCTCAGCCCGGAGGCCTCTCATATTCAGACTACCACACACTTGGACCTTGATGCAGAAACTCCATAAAGCCAGACTGTTTTGTACACCTGAACCTGCTTCAGCCAGAGATGGGACAATACAGACAGGGACAGGACTCTGAGTACTGGCTGCCCCTGGCTCCCCCTGGGGAATGTATGCCTCGTTGCAGCATCAGTACTTATTATCCGGTAGAGCTGTAGATTTGGGAACGTGATCTACTACATGTTTTTGTGACCAGGATGTAGCTGCTAACAGGCGACCAATCAAAAGGATTGTCCTTAATTAATATGATATGAATTATTTTGAAGTTTGATAAGTAAGCGTTATCACAAGGTATTCTCGTTGTTTTTTTTAACCTCTCCAGAGTATCTGGGTATGCTAATACTTGAAGAAGAAGATGAGTCCGCTTTGGAAGTGCGGAGGATTTCTGAATGTTTTAAGTGTATAGAACAATTTATCGATTATAATCCTAAAATAATATTTATATCTGTGCAGTCTTGTATGTGAGCGCCCTAGTAAATCTGGATACTATCTTTATTTATTTAGCATTTTATCTAAATGAGCAATATATGCAGTCGTCTCAGTAACTACGATAAGAGAAATAAATAAATGATAGTCTCTTATGGACCTATAGACATTGAGAGCAGATTGTCAGCAAACCTCAACAGACTCTGTTACACGCTAACATGCTAGCTCTACAGGCCAATTGTGCAATGCTAAAGACTTATGGCAGCTGTTGGAAAACAATGTATATAGTAGGAATGGAAACCAACGCTGTTTGGCATACAGTGGTTGGTGTCATGATATGTGTTTGCTGTCAAGACTCGCATGTACGCCATGCTAGAGACAGATAGAGAGGAATGTTCTGCTCGGTGACAGACGCACAGAGACAGCAGCACCAAAGTCATATATATACACATCTCTTTATCTCTATATGGCCCTCAACCGCATTTTAATATCTCATAAACCTCTCCAGATCCACAGGTAGCGGAGGTGAACCAACCCAAACTCTGCCTGAAACCTGAAGACTTGCATTAGCTCCCCGAAGCAAATGCTTAGGCTTTAACTCAGCAGGGTAACACAGTCTTGTGCAGCACAGACGACCCGGGTTCAAACCCAGTCGGTCACACACACACCTACAGTATACAGTATGTTCAGGAGCAGGAGTCTGTACGGAGTAGAAGGAAGTTGTCCCTGGAAACTGAACGAAGGTCAGTTTACAATTTGACTCCCTAATGGTTGAGGTAAGGATGGAGGTAGGCTAGGCTGATCCTAGATCTGTGTTTTGAGGCAACTTCTACCGGGCTGGAGCTCATCTGTCCAGCAGGTGTTCACAGACAGACCTCTCAGAGGGAGGACACACTTGGCTCCTCCTGGGAGGAGAAGCCAGATCAGGCTGTTTAGCATGTCTTACTGCTGAGCAAAGGGAGAATGCTCTTTTGTACAAAGTACAAGTATACTTATAATTGTAGTATTTTATTTTTCTATCATTTTCAAAGAGACGTGGTAGATCTTGCACACTGTAAGAGGCAGTTTAAAACGGATATTTATTTGCAAATAAAGGTGAACGGTACTGGTGGTTAGATGTCTTGTTATTACTGACTGTTTCATTCTATGGATGGCATGTTCTTATAGGAGGCATTGTTTACGGGTACTGTTCCATCAGATGATGCCTCCCCCAGTACTGTGCCATCAAACTGTCCCTCCCCATGAGAAGGGTATCTGGTTGAACATGGCTGTATTTACTGGAAGTCTTCATTGGTGTATTGGAGTGTAAACGCAAATAAATGCAGTTTACCCAACTTTTTTATTTTGCTTGACACTTTACTCAACTTTGGAAAAATCTATTGAAAGTATAGAGAGCATAAGTTTTTTCACCGTGACTGGCGATCAGTTTACACATATCTTTTTTTGTTACCTCTACATCACTGGAAATACTTTGTCCACCGGTGTCCTGAAATGTTTGTAGAATATACTGTATTTCAGGTGGACTTTTAATGCTAGCCAGCAGATGGGGCAGTTGGACCATGCATCATTGTTTAACTTTTTATTTAACCTTTATTTAGCTAGGCAAGTCAGTTAAGAACAAATTTTTATTTACAATAACAGCCTACCCCGGACGACGCTGGGCCAATTGTGCGCCGCCCTATGGGACTCCCAGTCACGGTCGGATGTGATGCAGCCTGGATTCGAAGCAGGTACTGCAGTGACACCTCTTGCACTGAGATGCAGTGTCTTAGACCACTGCGTCACTCAGTACCATTATTAGAGCTAGGGCGATGTTGTGGATATCCAACAATTTGTTTACTGCTTGTGCTTATTTTATCAACTACGGATAAAGCAAGAGAAAACCAAGTTCTGCTATTGTCTTGACTCGTGATGTGTGTTAAATAATTAATAATCAACTCGTTTTTTGAATGCATATGCTACTACTATAAGAAGAATATATAAAAACACCAGTAGCCTGTACATATTCAGCATGACTGGAATACGTATAGGCTACTGTAGGCCTATGTAATAAACCTGTCCTCATGAAGTTGACATTATCTAATGTCCATCTCAGAATCACCCAATACTGTGAGTCAGATCAGCAGTAGGTTCAGAGCATTAATTCACTCTAATAGGCTTATTCACAGACTGGACTGCCAACCTGCTGTCTAGTTACCTAGTCCTCATATCCATGGAAACATTCTATTTTAGAACGTTAGACTAAATTGCAGCGAGAAATGGTAGAAACTTTCAATTATATATTGAGGGGGTAGGTGGCCCATACCGAATCCACATTTAAACCTTGGGATCGGATGTTTTAAGCAGGACAAATGGGCATGTTAGATAAACTGTCGGGATGGCTGGGTCTGAAGAAGAAAGAAGTGAACGTGTTGTGTTTGGGACTGGACAACAGCGGGAAAACCACCATCATCAACCAACTCAAACCCAGTAATGTAAGTCCACTGACATGGCCTAACTATAATTGAGCATATAGGTCTACTGTAGTCCATTGACTGATGTATTTGATTGTGTTCTAAATTTAAACGTATTAATGTGGTGGCCTACTGTAGGCGCGCGCGTCCTTTGCGCGCTGGCCTGTCAATGGAAAGAGACGGAGTTGTGTATCTGAGTTGAGTGAGCTGAGCCATGGAAATGGTGGTTATACATAAGCGCTGTGAGTGTTAACCATTGTGGTTATACACTATATGACCAAAAGTCGTTGAACAATCTATTCCAAAATCATGGGAATTAATATGGAGTTGGTCCCCCCTTTGCTGCTATAACAGCCTCCACTCTTCTGGGAAGGCTTTCCACTAGATGTTGGAACATTGCTGCGGGGACTTCCTTTCATTCAGCTACAAGACCATTACTGATGTTGGGCAATTAGGCCTGGCTCGCAGGCAGCGTTCCAATTCATCCCAAAGGTGTTCAATGGGGTTGAGGGTGTTCAATGGGGTTGAGGTCAGGGATCTGTGCAGGCCAGTCAAGTTCTTCCACACTGATCTTGACAAACCATTTCTGTATGAACCTCGCTTTGTGCACAGGGGCATTGTCATGCTGATACAGAAATGGCCTTCACAAAGTTGGAAGCACAGAATTGTCTAGAATGCCATTTTTGTATGCTGTAGTGTTGATTTCCCTTCACTGGAACTAAGGGGCCTAGCACGAACCGTGAAAAACAGCCCCAGACCATTATTCCTCCTCCACCAAACTTTACAGCTGGCACTATGCATTCGGGCAGGTAGCGTTCTGGCATCCGCCAAACCCAGATTCATCCGTCGGACTGCCAGATGGTGAAGCGTGATTCATCATTCCAGAGAACACGTTTCCACTGCTCCAGAGCCCAATGGCGGCAAGCTTTACACCATTCCAGCCGACGCTTGGAATTGCGCATGGAGATCTGAGGCTTGTGTGTGTTTGCTCGGCCATGGAAACCCATTTCATGAAGCTCCCAACGAACAGTTATTGTGCTGATGTTGCTTCCAGAGGCAGTTTGGAACTTAGTTTGGAACTTACAACATTTCCCAATGGGGACAATAAAGTCAAAGTCAGTAAAGTAATGAGTGTTGCAACTGAGGATAGATGATTTTCATGCGCTTCAGCACTCTGCGGTCCCATTCTGTGAGCTTGTGTGGCCTACCACTTTGCGACTTAACCATTGTTGCTCCTAGATGTTTCCACTTCCCAATAACAGCACTTACAGTTGACCGGGGCAGCTCTAGCAGGGCAGAAATTTGATGGACTGACTTGTTGGAAAGGTGGCATCCTATGACGGTGTCAGGTTGAAAGTCACTGAGCTCTTTAATAAGGCCATTCAATTTTATACACCTGTCAGCAACGGGGGTGGCTGAAGTAGGCGAATCCACTAATTTGAAGGGGTGTCCACATACTTTTGTATATATAGTGTATATTAGAGCTGTGAATTGTATGCATTGTGGTTATAAGCAGTGATGTAGTGGTAAACAAAAAACATAGGCTAAACTGATCGCCAGTCGCGGTGAAAAAAGTAACGTTCCCTATACTTTCCATGAAGTCTTTCCCAAAAGGTGGGTGTACAGTCATGCAAAAAATAAAGGTGAGTAAATTGTGTTTACTTGCGTTTACCCTCCGCTACACCACTGATTATAAGAGCTGTGAGTGTTATCGCATTGTGGTTACACATACGAGCTGTGTGTTATCACATTGTGGTTATACATACGAGCTGTGTGTTATCACATTGTGGTTATACATACGAGTTGTGTGTTATCACATTGTGGTTATACATACGAGCTGTGTGTTATCACATTGTGGTTACACATACGAGCTGTGTGTTATCACATTGTGGTTATACATACGAGCTGTGTGTTATCACATTGTGGTTATACATACGAGCTGTGAGTGTTATCACATTGTGGTTATACATACGAGCTGTGAGTGTTATCACATTGTGGTTACACATACGAGCTGTGTGTTATCACATTGTGGTTACACATACAAGCTGTGTGTTATCACATTGTGGTTACACATACGAGCTGTGTGTTATCACATTGTGGTTATACATACGAGCTGTGTGTTATCACATTGGGGTTATACATGCGAGCTGTGAGTGTTATCGCATTGTGGTTACACATACGAGCTGTGTGTTATCACATTGTGGTTATACATACGAGCTGTGAGTGTTATCACATTGTGGTTATACATACGAGCTGTGTGTTATCACATTGTGGTTACACATACGAGCTGTGTGTTATCACATTGTGGTTATACATACGAGCTGTGTGTTATCACATTGTGGTTACACATACGAGCTGTGAGTGTTATCACATTGTGGTTATACATACGAGCTGTGAGTGTTATCACATTGTGGTTACACATACGAGCTGTGTGTTATCACATTGTGGTTATACATACGAGCTGTGTGTTATCACATTGTGGTTATACATGCGAGCTGTGAGTGTTATCACATTGTGGTTACACATACGAGCTGTGAGTGTTATCACATTGTGGTTATACATACGAGCTGTGAGTGTTATCACATTGTGGTTATACATACGAGCTGTGAGTGTTATCACATTGTGGTTATACATACGAGCTGTGAGTGTTATCGCATTGTGGTTACACATACGAGCTGTGTGTTATCACATTGTGGTTATACATACGAGCTGTGTGTTATCACATTGTGGTTATACATGCGAGCTGTGAGTGTTATCACATTGTGGTTATACATACGAGCTGTGAGTGTTATCGCATTGTGGTTACACATACGAGCTGTGAGTGTTATCGCATTGTGGTTACACATACGAGCTGTGAGTGTTATCACATTGTGGTTACACATACGAGCTGTGAGTGTTATCGCATTGTGGTTACACATACGAGCTGTGAGTGTTATCACATTGTGGTTACACATACGAGCTGTGTGTTATCACATTGTGGTTATACATACGAGCTGTGTGTTATCACATTGTGGTTATACATGCGAGCTGTGAGTGTTATCACATTGTGGTTACACATACGAGCTGTGAGTGTTATCACATTGTGGTTATACATACGAGCTGTGAGTGTTATCGCATTGTGGTTATACATACGAGCCGTGAGTGTTATCACATTGTGGTTATACATACGAGCTGTGTGTTATCGCATTGTGGTTACACATACGAGCTGTGAGTGTTATCGCATTGTGGTTACACATAAGACCTATGTGTTATTGCATTCGTTGCGCTGCAATTATCCACTGCTTGCTTGTTTTCAGCTATGCTTATATGGCCCACTCTCAGACGACTGGAGACATGTTAGTCAGGTGAAGGTCAGTACAGCCTATTTCACCCTATTTTGGCATTTATTTTTGATACACTTCAGTTATTTTTTGTCTGTCTGCGTTTTGTTTGTGTGTGCGTGCGTATCACAGACCCAGACACAAGACATTGTCCCAACTATTGGCTTCAATATAGACAAATTCAAGAGTTCAAGGTAGTAATTCACTTGTAATGTAAACTATGATTAACTTAGTGAACCAGAAAAAGTAATAATAATTATATTACTATAGAGCGTTTGTTGATGCATAACATGTGTTTTGTCTCTACAAAGTTTGTCCTTCACAGTGTTTGACATGTCTGGTCAGAGCAGATATAGAAACCTATGGGAACATTACTACAAGTAAGACTTTACACCTGCACTGTTTATCTATATAGAACTGCATTATATGACATGACGTTTTAATCCAGAGGTGCCTTACCTCTAAACTTAGAGTAACCTGTATGGCCTGTAGAGCAGTTTTAGTGGTTACCCAACCCTAAATCTATCTCCAAGAGTTACCGCCCCCCGGCCATTCACTCTGAATCTACTTGCTTACCCCTGATGTAGAGAAACACATTGTGTTTTTTACCCTGTTGCTCCTCCTATCCCTTGTTGATGACATCGTTTTCTGTTGTGGTGTCCACAGAGAGAGTCACGCCATCATATTTGTCATCGATAGTGGAGACAAGTTACGAATGGTCGTTGCCAAAGAGGAGCTTGATACTCTTCTCAATCACCAAGGTAAGAGAATGAGACAGGAAGAGCGAGAGTAAGAGAGGGAGAGAAGGGGAGAAAGACAGACAGACAAACTTTCTTCACCTGTTCTCTGGTGTTCCTTCTCCCTCCAGACATCTGCAGTAGGAGGATGCCTGTGCTGCTCTTTGCTAATAAGAGTGATCTGAGAGAAGCCATGTCTTCAGTCAAAGTGTCTCAGCTGCTCTGTCTGGAGAACATCAAAGACAAACCCTGGCACATCTGGTAGGACACAACTCTATCACACACACAAGCAGGTACAGACACACACAGATTGTGTTGGGATAGGTTACTAAAATCTGTCCCTCTGTTTCAGTGCCAGTAATGCTCTAAAAGGAGATGGCCTACAGGAGGGGGTGGACTGGCTACAAGGTACATGACTGTGTGTGCGTGCATGTACGTGTACTTTTTTCTGATGGAATTTTGCCACCAATATTGAATCATTCTGTTTTGTTCTACCTTACCCATAGAGCAAATTGCACAGTAAGTATCATGTGAGCTCACATTAGTTTATGTCACTGTGGTGGACTTAGATGATGATGTTGTTGATGGGTTTGGAGCAGGGGAGACTGTATTCATTCTGTAACAGGTATAATGTTGATGATGATTCATCTCCCCTACTCTTAACCCTCTAGTGCTGTACTTTTCTAGTGTCGTTGTGGAACTTCAGGTCTCATTGTTGAGGCTGTTTGTTGTTGTAACTATCATCTCATGAATTGTCCATATATTTATAAACATATATTGTCCATATGTTTCTAAACAGATCATATCAGAATAATGAATGAAATGAAATGAATGAAAGGCTTACGATGAAGGATTGTGATGGAGAAGAGGGACCTCCACAACTACAGCATGGCTCCCTGTTTGTTTTTCCTTTCTATTTGTTACTCTGTCATGATGCGTACTGTATGATATTGTTGTAAAGTGTTGATGTGAAGTGTTGTTGAACCGCTTGCTGCAGTGAAGAGAGACCAGTCTCTGAGATGGATTCACCTGGGACAGCAGGTAGTCTAGTGGTTTTAAGAGCGTTGGACCAGTAACCGAAATGTCGATGGTTCGAATCCCCAAGCCAACAAGGTGAAAAATCTGTCAAGGTACTTAACCCTAATTGCTCCTGTAAGTCGCTCTGGATAAGAGCCTCTGCAGAATAACTAAAATGTAAATGTGTTCAGACTGTTACAGCACGTGATGTGTAACTGGGTTGTCTGAATGTGGAAAGATATGGTTAATGTATTCTGATGTTAAACATTTTACCCTCCGTATTTCTGAACTGTACTTCATGCTCGTTTTTTATGCCATTAAATGTGCTGTGATGTTTTCAAACATAGTACACCAGTCAGTGCTACAATATATTTCTATATATATTGGAATGTTTTAATGAAAACAATTAAAGGCGTAGCATTTGCTTGATTTGTTTAGTCTTGTTTCTTCTCTTCCAAGAGGATGACAATTTGTCTTTCTATTTGCAGGATCTGTAGATATATTGATCTCATATAGTAAGTGGAGATAATAGTGAATCAACACTTCAGACCGCAAAGGCTGTTTTAATCATTTATGCAAAAACAGATGAGTTTAGGTTCGATCAACACAGAAGTATCAAGTGCAACTAGGAAAGTATATTTCCTGAAGAAAATGTGGTGTGCTTGCTATCTTGCTTAAAAGGGAAAGGGATATACCTAGTCAGTTGTACCATTGAATGCATTCAACTGAAATGTGTCTTCCGCATTTAACCCAACCCCTCTAAATCAGAGTATTTATGGTTGTGAAATAAGTTATAGTAGTGGTAGTGACTGCAGTAGTAATGGTAGGGAGTGGTTATAGTTATAGTAGTGGTAGTGACTGCAGTAGTAATGGTAGGGACTGGTTATAGTTATAGTAGTGGTAGTGACTGCAGTAGTAATGGTAGGGACTGGTTATAGTTATAGTAGTGGTAGTGACTGCAGTAGTAATGGTAGGGACTGGTTATAGTTATAGTAGTGGTAGTGACTGCAGTAGTAAAGGTAGGGACTGGTTATAGTTATAGTAGTGGTAGTGACTGCAGTAGTAAAGGTAGGGACTGGTTATAGTAAAAGTAGTGGTAGTGACTGCAGTAGTAAAGGTAGGGACTGGTTATAGTTATAGTAGTGGTAGTGTCTGCAGTAGTAAAGGTAGGGACTGGTTATAGTTATAGTAGTGGTAGTGACTGCAGTAGTAATGGTAGGGACTGGTTATAGTTATAGTAGTGGTAGTGACTGCAGTAGTAATGGTAGGGACTGGTTATAGTTATAGTAGTGGTAGTGACTGCAGTAGTAATGGTATGGACTGGTTATAGTTATAGTAGTGGTAGTGACTGCAGTAGTAATGGTAGGGGCTGGTTATAGTTATAGTAGTGGTAGTGACTGCAGTAGTAATGGTAGTGACTGGTTATAGTTATAGTAGTGGTAGTGACTGCAGTAGTAATGGTAGGGACTGGTTATAGTTATAGTAGTGGTAGTGACTGCAGTAGTAATGGTAGTGACTGGTTATAGTAGTGGTAGTGACTGCAGTAGTAATGGTAGTGACTGGTTATAGTTATAGTAGTGGTAGTGTCTACAGTAGTAAAGGTAGGGACTGGTTGTAGTTATAGTAGTGGTAGTGTCTGCAGTAGTAAA
This sequence comes from Salmo salar, assembly GCF_965601325.2. Classification (NCBI taxonomy): domain Eukaryota; kingdom Metazoa; phylum Chordata; class Actinopteri; order Salmoniformes; family Salmonidae; genus Salmo; species Salmo salar. The sequence continues at coordinate 33,165,004 of NC_138311.1, forward strand.
GGTAGGGACTGGTTGTAGTTATAGTAGTGGTAGTGTCTGCAGTAGTAAAGGTAGGGACTGGTTATAGTTATAGTAGTGGTAGTGACTGCAGTAGTAAAGGTAGGGACTGGTTATAGTTATAGTAGTGGTAGTGGCTGCAGTAGTAATGGTAGGGACTGGTTATAGTTATAGTAGTGGTAGTGACTGCAGTAGTAAAGGTAGGGACTGGTTATAGTTATAGTAGTGGTAGTGACTGCAGTAGTAATGGTAGTGACTGGTTATAGTAGTGGTAGTGTCTACAGTAGTAATGGTGGTGACTGGTTATAGTTATAGTAGTGGTAGTGACTGCAGTAGTAATGGTAGGGACTGGTTATAGTTATAGTAGTGGTAGTGACTGCAGTAGTAATGGTAGTGACTGGTTATAGTAGTGGTAGTGTCTCCAGTAGTAATGGTAGTGACTGGTTATAGTAGTGGTAGTGTCTACAGTAGTAATGGTAGTGACTGGTTATAGTTATGGTAGTGGTAGTGTCTACAGTAGTAAAGGTAGGGACTGGTTATAGTTATAGTAGTGGTAGTGTCTACAGTAGTAATGGTAGTGACTGGTTATAGTTATAGTAGTGGTAGTGTCTACAGTAGTAAAGGTAGGGACTGGTTATAGTTATAGTAGTGGTAGTGTCTACAGTAGTAATGGTAGTGACTGGTTATAGTTATAGTAGTGGTAGTGTCTACAGTAGTAAAGGTAGGGACTGGTTATAGTTATAGTAGTGGTAGTGACTGCAGTAGTAATGGTAGGGACTGGTTATAGTTATAGTAGTGGTAGTGTCTACAGTAGTAATGGTAGGGACTGGTTATAGTAGTGGTAGTGTCTACAGTAGTAATGGTAGTGACTGGTTATAGTTATAGTAGTGGTAGTGACTGCAGTAGTAAAGGTAGGGACTGGTTATAGTTATAGTAGTGGTAGTGTCTGCAGTAGTAATGGTAGGGACTGGTTATAGTAGTGGTAGTGTCTACAGTAGTAATGGTAGTGACTGGTTATAGTTATAGTAGTGGTAGTGTCTACAGTAGTAATGGTGGTGACTGGTTATAGTTATAGTAGTGGTAGTGACTGCAGTAGTAAAGGTAGGGACTGGTTATAGTTATAGTAGTGGTAGTGTCTGCAGTAGTAATGGTAGGGACTGGTTATAGTAGTGGTAGGGTCTACAGTAGTAATGGTAGTGACTGATTATAGTAGTGGTAGTATCTGCAGTAGTAATGGTAGGGACTGGTTATAGTTATAGTAGTGGTAGTGTCTGCAGTAGTAATGGTAGGGACTGGTTATAGTAGTGGTAGTGTCTACAGTAGTAATGGTAGTGACTGGTTATAGTTATAGTAGTGGTAGTGTCTACAGTAGTAATGGTAGGGACTGGTTATAGTAGTGGTAGTGTCTACAGTAGTAATGGTAGTGACTGATTATAGTAGTGGTAGTATCTGCAGTAGTAATGGTAGGGACTGTTTATAGTTATAGTAGTGGTAGTGACTGCAGTAGTAATGGTAGGGAGTGGTTATAGTTATAGTAGTGGTAGTGTCTGCAGTAGTAATGGTAGGGACTGGTTATAGTTATAGTAGTGGTAGTGACTGCAGTAGTAAAGGTAGGGACTGGTTATAGTTATAGTAGTGGTAGTGTCTGCAGTAGTAAAGGTAGGGACTGGTTATAGTTATAGTAGTGGTAGTGTCTGCAGTAGTAAAGGTAGGGACTGGTTATAGTTATAGTAGTGGTAGTGACTGCAGTAGTAATGGTAGGGAGTGGTTATAGTTATAGTAGTGGTAGTGTCTGCAGTAGTAAAGGTAGGGACTGGTTATAGTTATAGTAGTGGTAGTGACTGCAGTAGTAATGGTAGGGACTGGTTATAGTTATAGTAGTGGTAGTGACTGCAGTAGTAAAGGTAGGGACTGGTTATAGTCATAGTAGTGGTAGTGACTGCAGTAGTAATGGTAGGGACTGGTTATAGTTATAGTAGTGGTAGTGACTGCAGTAGTAATGGTAGTGACTGGTTATAGTAGTGGTAGTGTCTACAGTAGTAATGGTAGGGACTGGTTATAGTTATAGTAGTGGTAGTGTCTACAGTAGTAATGGTAAGGACTGGTTATAGTTATAGTAATGGTAGTGACTGCAGTAGTAATGGTAGTGACTGGTTATAGTTATAGTAGTGGTAGTGACTGCAGTAGTAATGGTAGGGACTGGTTATAGTAGTGGTAGTGTCTACAGTAGTAATGGTAGTGACTGGTTATAGTTATAGTAGTGGTAGTGACTGCAGTAGTAATGGTAGGGAGTGGTTATAGTTATAGTAGTGGTAGTGTCTACAGTAGTAATGGTAGTGACTGGTTATAGTAGTGGTAGTGACTGCAGTAGTAATGGTAGGGACTGATTATAGTTATAGTAGTGGTAGTGACTGCAGTAGTAATGGTAGTGACTGGTTATAGTTATAGTAGTGGTAGTGACTGCAGTAGTAATGGTAGGGACTGGTTATAGTTATAGTAGTGGTAGTGACTGCAGTAGTAATAGTAGGGACTGGTTATAGTTATAGTAGTAGTAGTGACTGCAGTAGTAATGGTAGTGACTGGTTATAGTAGTGGTAGTGTCTACAGTAGTAATGGTAGTGACTGGTTATAGTAGTGGTAGTGACTGCAGTAGTAATGGTAGGGACTGGTTATAGTTATAGTAGTGTTAGTGACTGCAGTAGTAATGGTAGGGACTGGTTATAGTTATAGTAGTGCTAGTGACCACAGTAGTAATGGTAGTGACTGGTTATAGTTATAGTAATGGTAGTGACTGCAGTAGTAATGGTAGTGACTGGTTAGAGTAGTGGTAGTGTCTACAGTAGTAATGGTAGTGACTGATTATAGTAGTGGTAGTGACTGCAGTAGTAATGGTAGGGACTGGTTATAGTTATAGTAGTGGTAGTGACTGCAGTAGTAATGGTGGTGACTGGTTATAGTTATAGTAGTGGTAGTGTCTACAGTAGTAATGGTAGTGACTGGTTATAGTTATAGTAGTGGTAGTGTCTACAGTAGTAATGGTAGGGACTGGTTATAGTTATAGTAGTGGTAGTGTCTACAGTAGTAATGGTAGGGACTGGTTATAGTTATAGTAGTGGTAGTGACTGCAGTAGTAATGGTAGGGACTGGTTATAGTTATAGTAGTGGTAGTGACTGCAGTAGTAATGGTAGGGACTGGTTATAGTTATAGTAGTGGTAGTGACTGCAGTAGTAATGGTAGGGACTGGTTATAGTTATAGTAGTGGTAGTGACTGCAGTAGTAATGGTAGGGACTGGTTATAGTTATAGTAGTGGTAGTGACTGCAGTAGTAATGGTAGGGACTGGTTATAGTTATAGTAGTGGTAGTGACTGCAGTAGTAATGGTAGTGACTGGTTATAGTAGTGGTAGTGACTGCAGTAGTAATGGTAGGGACTGGTTATAGTTATAGTAGTGGTAGTGACTGCAGTAGTAATGGTAGGGACTGGTTATAGTTATAGTAGTGGTAGTGTCTGCAGTAGTAATGGTAGGGAGTGGTTATAGTTATAGTAGTGGTAGTGTCTACAGTAGTAATGGTAGTGACTGGTTATAGTAGTGGTAGTGACTGCAGTAGTAATGGTAGGGACTGATTATAGTTATAGTAGTGGTAGTGACTGCAGTAGTAATGGTAGTGACTGGTTATAGTTATAGTAGTGGTAGTGACTGCAGTAGTAATGGTAGGGACTGGTTATAGTTATAGTAGTGGTAGTGACTGCAGTAGTAAAGGTAGGGACTGGTTATAGTCATAGTAGTGGTAGTGACTGCAGTAGTAATAGTAGGGACTGGTTATAGTTATAGTAGTAGTAGTGACTGCAGTAGTAATGGTAGTGACTGGTTATAGTAGTGGTAGTGTCTACAGTAGTAATGGTAGTGACTGGTTATAGTAGTGGTAGTGACTGCAGTAGTAATGGTAGGGACTGGTTATAGTTATAGTAGTGGTAGTGACTGCAGTAGTAATGGTAGGGACTGGTTATAGTTATAGTAGTGCTAGTGACCACAGTAGTAATGGTAGTGACTGGTTATAGTTATAGTAATGGTAGTGACTGCAGTAGTAATGGTAGTGACTGGTTAGAGTAGTGGTAGTGTCTACAGTAGTAATGGTAGTGACTGATTATAGTAGTGGTAGTGACTGCAGTAGTAATGGTAGGGACTGGTTATAGTTATAGTAGTGGTAGTGACTGCAGTAGTAATGGTGGTGACTGGTTATAGTTATAGTAGTGGTAGTGTCTACAGTAGTAATGGTAGTGACTGGTTATAGTTATAGTAGTGGTAGTGTCTACAGTAGTAATGGTAGGGACTGGTTATAGTTATAGTAGTGGTAGTGTCTACAGTAGTAATGGTAGGGACTGGTTATAGTTATAGTAGTGGTAGTGACTGCAGTAGTAATGGTAGGGACTGGTTATAGTTATAGTAGTGGTAGTGACTGCAGTAGTAATGGTAGGGACTGGTTATAGTTATAGTAGTGGTAGTGACTGCAGTAGTAATGGTAGGGACTGGTTATAGTTATAGTAGTGGTAGTGACTGCAGTAGTAATGGTAGGGACTGGTTATAGTTATAGTAGTGGTAGTGGCTGCAGTAGTAATGGTAGGGACTGGTTATAGTTATAGTAGTGGTAGTGACTGCAGTAGTAATGGTAGTGACTGGTTATAGTAGTGGTAGTGACTGCAGTAGTAATGGTAGTGACTGGTTATAGTTATAGTAGTGGTAGTGTCTACAGTAGTAAAGGTAGGGACTGGTTATAGTTATAGTAGTGGTAGTGACTGCAGTAGTAATGGTAGGGACTGGTTATAGTTATAGTAGTGGTAGTGTCTACAGTAGTAATGGTAGGGACTGGTTATAGTAGTGGTAGTGTCTACAGTAGTAATGGTAGTGACTGGTTATAGTTATAGTAGTGGTAGTGACTGCAGTAGTAAAGGTAGGGACTGGTTATAGTTATAGTAGTGGTAGTGTCTGCAGTAGTAATGGTAGGGACTGGTTATAGTAGTGGTAGTGTCTACAGTAGTAATGGTAGTGACTGGTTATAGTTATAGTAGTGGTAGTGTCTACAGTAGTAATGGTAGTGACTGGTTATAGTTATAGTAGTGGTAGTGACTGCAGTAGTAAAGGTAGGGACTGGTTATAGTTATAGTAGTGGTAGTGTCTGCAGTAGTAATGGTAGGGACTGGTTATAGTAGTGGTAGGGTCTACAGTAGTAATGGTAGTGACTGATTATAGTAGGGGTAGTATCTGCAGTAGTAATGGTAGGGACTGGTTATAGTTATAGTAGTGGTAGTGTCTGCAGTAGTAAAGGTAGGGACTGGTTATAGTTATAATAGTGGTAGTGTCTGCAGTAGTAATGGTAGTGACTGGTTATAGTTATAGTAGTGGTAGTGTCTACAGTAGTAATGGTAGTGACTGGTTATAGTTATAGTAGTGGTAGTGACTGCAGTAGTAAAGGTAGGGACTGGTTATAGTTATAGTAGTGGTAGTGTCTGCAGTAGTAATGGTAGGGACTGGTTATAGTAGTGGTAGTGTCTACAGTAGTAATGGTAGTGACTGATTATAGTAGTGGTAGTATCTGCAGTAGTAATGGTAGGGACTGGTTATAGTTATAGTAGTGGTAGTGTCTGCAGTAGTAATGGTAGGGACTGGTTATAGTAGTGGTAGTGTCTACAGTAGTAATGGTAGTGACTGGTTATAGTTATAGTAGTGGTAGTGTCTACAGTAGTAATGGTAGGGACTGGTTATAGTAGTGGTAGTGTCTACAGTAGTAATGGTAGTGACTGATTATAGTAGTGGTAGTATCTGCAGTAGTAATGGTAGGGACTGGTTATAGTTATAGTAGTGGTAGTGACTGCAGTAGTAATGGTAGGGAGTGGTTATAGTTATAGTAGTGGTAGTGTCTGCAGTAGTAATGGTAGGGACTGGTTATAGTTATAGTAATGGTAGTGACTGCAGTAGTAATGGTAGTGACTGGTTAGAGTAGTGGTAGTGTCTACAGTAGTAATGGTAGTGACTGATTATAGTAGTGGTAGTGACTGCAGTAGTAATGGTAGGGACTGGTTATAGTTATAGTAGTGGTAGTGACTGCAGTAGTAATGGTGGTGACTGGTTATAGTTATAGTAGTGGTAGTGTCTACAGTAGTAATGGTAGTGACTGGTTATAGTTATAGTAGTGGTAGTGTCTACAGTAGTAATGGTAGGGACTGGTTATAGTTATAGTAGTGGTAGTGTCTACAGTAGTAATGGTAGGGACTGGTTATAGTTATAGTAGTGGTAGTGACTGCAGTAGTAATGGTAGGGACTGGTTATAGTTATAGTAGTGGTAGTGACTGCAGTAGTAATGGTAGGGACTGGTTATAGTTATAGTAGTGGTAGTGACTGCAGTAGTAATGGTAGGGACTGGTTATAGTTATAGTAGTGGTAGTGACTGCAGTAGTAATGGTAGGGACTGGTTATAGTTATAGTAGTGGTAGTGACTGCAGTAGTAATGGTAGGGACTGGTTATAGTTATAGTAGTGGTAGTGACTGCAGTAGTAATGGTAGTGACTGGTTATAGTGGTGGTAGTGACTGCAGTAGTAATGGTAGGGACTGATTATAGTTATAGTAGTGGTAGTGACTGCAGTAGTAATGGTAGTGACTGGTTATAGTTATAGTAGTGGTAGTGACTGCAGTAGTAATGGTAGGGACTGGTTATAGTTATAGTAGTGGTAGTGACTGCAGTAGTAAAGGTAGGGACTGGTTATAGTTATAGTAGTGGTAGTGACTGCAGTAGTAATAGTAGGGACTGGTTATAGTTATAGTAGTAGTAGTGACTGCAGTAGTAATGGTAGTGACTGGTTATAGTAGTGGTAGTGTCTACAGTAGTAATGGTAGTGACTGGTTATAGTAGTGGTAGTGACTGCAGTAGTAATGGTAGGGACTGGTTATAGTTATAGTAGTGTTAGTGACTGCAGTAGTAATGGTAGGGACTGGTTATAGTTATAGTAGTGCTAGTGACCACAGTAGTAATGGTAGTGACTGGTTATAGTTATAGTAATGGTAGTGACTGCAGTAGTAATGGTAGTGACTGGTTAGAGTAGTGGTAGTGTCTACAGTAGTAATGGTAGTGACTGATTATAGTAGTGGTAGTGACTGCAGTAGTAATGGTAGGGACTGGTTATAGTTATAGTAGTGGTAGTGACTGCAGTAGTAATGGTGGTGACTGGTTATAGTTATAGTAGTGGTAGTGTCTACAGTAGTAATGGTAGTGACTGGTTATAGTTATAGTAGTGGTAGTGTCTACAGTAGTAATGGTAGGAACTGGTTATAGTTATAGTAGTGGTAGTGTCTACAGTAGTAATGGTAGGGACTGGTTATAGTTATAGTAGTGGTAGTGACTGCAGTAGTAATGGTAGGGACTGGTTATAGTTATAGTAGTGGTAGTGACTGCAGTAGTAATGGTAGGGACTGGTTATAGTTATAGTAGTGGTAGTGACTGCAGTAGTAATGGTAGGGACTTGTTATAGTTATAGTAGTGGTAGTGACTGCAGTAGTAATGGTAGGGACTGGTTATAGTTATAGTAGTGGTAGTGACTGCAGTAGTAATGGTAGGGACTGGTTATAGTTATAGTAGTGGTAGTGACTGCAGTAGTAATGGTAGTGACTGGTTATAGTAGTGGTAGTGACTGCAGTAGTAATGGTAGTGACTGGTTATAGTTATAGTAGTGGTAGTGTCTACAGTAGTAAAGGTAGGGACTGGTTATAGTTATAGTAGTGGTAGTGACTGCAGTAGTAATGGTAGGGACTGGTTATAGTTATAGTAGTGGTAGTGTCTACAGTAGTAATGGTAGGGACTGGTTATAGTAGTGGTAGTGTCTACAGTAGTAATGGTAGTGACTGGTTATAGTTATAGTAGTGGTAGTGACTGCAGTAGTAAAGGTAGGGACTGGTTATAGTTATAGTAGTGGTAGTGTCTGCAGTAGTAATGGTAGGGACTGGTTATAGTAGTGGTAGTGTCTACAGTAGTAATGGTAGTGACTGGTTATAGTTATAGTAGTGGTAGTGTCTACAGTAGTAATGGTAGTGACTGGTTATAGTTATAGTAGTGGTAGTGACTGCAGTAGTAAAGGTAGGGACTGGTTATAGTTATAGTAGTGGTAGTGTCTGCAGTAGTAATGGTAGGGACTGGTTATAGTAGTGGTAGGGTCTACAGTAGTAATGGTAGTGACTGATTATAGTAGGGGTAGTATCTGCAGTAGTAATGGTAGGGACTGGTTATAGTTATAGTAGTGGTAGTGTCTGCAGTAGTAAAGGTAGGGACTGGTTATAGTTATAATAGTGGTAGTGTCTGCAGTAGTAATGGTAGTGACTGGTTATAGTTATAGTAGTGGTAGTGTCTACAGTAGTAATGGTAGTGACTGGTTATAGTAGTGGTAGTGACTGCAGTAGTAATGGTAGGGACTGGTTATAGTTATAGTAGTGTTAGTGACTGCAGTAGTAATGGTAGGGACTGGTTATAGTTATAGTAGTGCTAGTGACCACAGTAGTAATGGTAGTGACTGGTTATAGTTATAGTAATGGTAGTGACTGCAGTAGTAATGGTAGTGACTGGTTAGAGTAGTGGTAGTGTCTACAGTAGTAATGGTAGTGACTGATTATAGTAGTGGTAGTGACTGCAGTAGTAATGGTAGGGACTGGTTATAGTTATAGTAGTGGTAGTGACTGCAGTAGTAATGGTGGTGACTGGTTATAGTTATAGTAGTGGTAGTGTCTACAGTAGTAATGGTAGTGACTGGTTATAGTTATAGTAGTGGTAGTGTCTACAGTAGTAATGGTAGGGACTGGTTATAGTTATAGTAGTGGTAGTGTCTACAGTAGTAATGGTAGGGACTGGTTATAGTTATAGTAGTGGTAGTGACTGCAGTAGTAATGGTAGGGACTGGTTATAGTTATAGTAGTGGTAGTGACTGCAGTAGTAATGGTAGGGACTGGTTATAGTTATAGTAGTGGTAGTGACTGCAGTAGTAATGGTAGGGACTGGTTATAGTTATAGTAGTGGTAGTGACTGCAGTAGTAATGGTAGGGACTGGTTATAGTTATAGTAGTGGTAGTGACTGCAGTAGTAATGGTAGGGACTGGTTATAGTTATAGTAGTGGTAGGGACTGCAGTAGTAATGGTAGTGACTGGTTATAGTAGTGGTAGTGACTGCAGTAGTAATGGTAGTGACTGGTTATAGTTATAGTAGTGGTAGTGTCTACAGTAGTAAAGGTAGGGACTGGTTATAGTTATAGTAGTGGTAGTGACTGCAGTAGTAATGGTAGGGACTGGTTATAGTTATAGTAGTGGTAGTGTCTACAGTAGTAATGGTAGGGACTGGTTATAGTAGTGGTAGTGTCTACAGTAGTAATGGTAGTGACTGGTTATAGTTATAGTAGTGGTAGTGACTGCAGTAGTAAAGGTAGGGACTGGTTATAGTTATAGTAGTGGTAGTGTCTGCAGTAGTAATGGTAGGGACTGGTTATAGTAGTGGTAGTGTCTACAGTAGTAATGGTAGTGACTGGTTATAGTTATAGTAGTGGTAGTGTCTACAGTAGTAATGGTAGTGACTGGTTATAGTTATAGTAGTGGTAGTGACTGCAGTAGTAAAGGTAGGGACTGGTTATAGTTATAGTAGTGGTAGTGTCTGCAGTAGTAATGGTAGGGACTGGTTATAGTAGTGGTAGGGTCTACAGTAGTAATGGTAGTGACTGATTATAGTAGGGGTAGTATCTGCAGTAGTAATGGTAGGGACTGGTTATAGTTATAGTAGTGGTAGTGTCTGCAGTAGTAAAGGTAGGGACTGGTTATAGTTATAATAGTGGTAGTGTCTGCAGTAGTAATGGTAGTGACTGGTTATAGTTATAGTAGTGGTAGTGTCTACAGTAGTAATGGTAGTGACTGGTTATAGTTATAGTAGTGGTAGTGACTGCAGTAGTAAAGGTAGGGACTGGTTATAGTTATAGTAGTGGTAGTGTCTGCAGTAGTAATGGTAGGGACTGGTTATAGTAGTGGTAGTGTCTACAGTAGTAATGGTAGTGACTGATTATAGTAGTGGTAGTATCTGCAGTAGTAATGGTAGGGACTGGTTATAGTTATAGTAGTGGTAGTGTCTGCAGTAGTAATGGTAGGGACTGGTTATAGTAGTGGTAGTGTCTACAGTAGTAATGGTAGTGACTGGTTATAGTTATAGTAGTGGTAGTGTCTACAGTAGTAATGGTAGGGACTGGTTATAGTAGTGGTAGTGTCTACAGTAGTAATGGTAGTGACTGATTATAGTAGTGGTAGTATCTGCAGTAGTAATGGTAGGGACTGGTTATAGTTATAGTAGTGGTAGTGACTGCAGTAGTAATGGTAGGGAGTGGTTATAGTTATAGTAGTGGTAGTGTCTGCAGTAGTAATGGTAGGGACTGGTTATAGTTATAGTAATGGTAGTGACTGCAGTAGTAATGGTAGTGACTGGTTAGAGTAGTGGTAGTGTCTACAGTAGTAATGGTAGTGACTGATTATAGTAGTGGTAGTGACTGCAGTAGTAATGGTAGGGACTGGTTATAGTTATAGTAGTGGTAGTGACTGCAGTAGTAATGGTGGTGACTGGTTATAGTTATAGTAGTGGTAGTGTCTACAGTAGTAATGGTAGTGACTGGTTATAGTTATAGTAGTGGTAGTGTCTACAGTAGTAATGGTAGGGACTGGTTATAGTTATAGTAGTGGTAGTGTCTACAGTAGTAATGGTAGGGACTGGTTATAGTTATAGTAGTGGTAGTGACTGCAGTAGTAATGGTAGGGACTGGTTATAGTTATAGTAGTGGTAGTGACTGCAGTAGTAATGGTAGGGACTGGTTATAGTTATAGTAGTGGTAGTGACTGCAGTAGTAATGGTAGGGACTGGTTATAGTTATAGTAGTGGTAGTGACTGCAGTAGTAATGGTAGGGACTGGTTATAGTTATAGTAGTGGTAGTGACTGCAGTAGTAATGGTAGGGACTGGTTATAGTTATAGTAGTGGTAGTGACTGCAGTAGTAATGGTAGTGACTGGTTATAGTAGTGGTAGTGACTGCAGTAGTAATGGTAGGGACTGGTTATAGTTATAGTAGTGGTAGTGACTGCAGTAGTAATGGTAGGGACTGGTTATAGTTATAGTAGTGGTAGTGTCTGCAGTAGTAATGGTAGGGAGTGGTTATAGTTATAGTAGTGGTAGTGTCTACAGTAGTAATGGTAGTGACTGGTTATAGTAGTGGTAGTGACTGCAGTAGTAATGGTAGGGACTGATTATAGTTATAGTAGTGGTAGTGACTGCAGTAGTAATGGTAGTGACTGGTTATAGTTATAGTAGTGGTAGTGACTGCAGTAGTAATGGTAGGGACTGGTTATAGTTATAGTAGTGGTAGTGACTGCAGTAGTAAAGGTAGGGACTGGTTATAGTTATAGTAGTGGTAGTGACTGCAGTAGTAATAGTAGGGACTGGTTATAGTTATAGTAGTAGTAGTGACTGCAGTAGTAATGGTAGTGACTGGTTATAGTAGTGGTAGTGTCTACAGTAGTAATGGTAGTGACTGGTTATAGTAGTGGTAGTGACTGCAGTAGTAATGGTAGGGACTGGTTATAGTTATAGTAGTGTTAGTGACTGCAGTAGTAATGGTAGGGACTGGTTATAGTTATAGTAGTGCTAGTGACCACAGTAGTAATGGTAGTGACTGGTTATAGTTATAGTAATGGTAGTGACTGCAGTAGTAATGGTAGTGACTGGTTAGAGTAGTGGTAGTGTCTACAGTAGTAATGGTAGTGACTGATTATAGTAGTGGTAGTGACTGCAGTAGTAATGGTAGGGACTGGTTATAGTTATAGTAGTGGTAGTGACTGCAGTAGTAATGGTGGTGACTGGTTATAGTTATAGTAGTGGTAGTGTCTACAGTAGTAATGGTAGTGACTGGTTATAGTAGTGGTAGTGACTGCAGTAGTAATGGTAGTGACTGGTTATAGTTATAGTAGTGGTAGTGTCTACAGTAGTAAAGGTAGGGACTGGTTATAGTTATAGTAGTGGTAGTGACTGCAGTAGTAATGGTAGGGACTGGTTATAGTTATAGTAGTGGTAGTGTCTACAGTAGTAATGGTAGGGACTGGTTATAGTAGTGGTAGTGTCTACAGTAGTAATGGTAGTGACTGGTTATAGTTATAGTAGTGGTAGTGACTGCAGTAGTAAAGGTAGGGACTGGTTATAGTTATAGTAGTGGTAGTGTCTGCAGTAGTAATGGTAGGGACTGGTTATAGTAGTGGTAGTGTCTACAGTAGTAATGGTAGTGACTGGTTATAGTTATAGTAGTGGTAGTGTCTACAGTAGTAATGGTAGTGACTGGTTATAGTTATAGTAGTGGTAGTGACTGCAGTAGTAAAGGTAGGGACTGGTTATAGTTATAGTAGTGGTAGTGTCTGCAGTAGTAATGGTAGGGACTGGTTATAGTAGTGGTAGGGTCTACAGTAGTAATGGTAGTGACTGATTATAGTAGGGGTAGTATCTGCAGTAGTAATGGTAGGGACTGGTTATAGTTATAGTAGTGGTAGTGTCTGCAGTAGTAAAGGTAGGGACTGGTTATAGTTATAATAGTGGTAGTGTCTGCAGTAGTAATGGTAGTGACTGGTTATAGTTATAGTAGTGGTAGTGTCTACAGTAGTAATGGTAGTGACTGGTTATAGTTATAGTAGTGGTAGTGACTGCAGTAGTAAAGGTAGGGACTGGTTATAGTTATAGTAGTGGTAGTGTCTGCAGTAGTAATGGTAGGGACTGGTTATAGTAGTGGTAGTGTCTACAGTAGTAATGGTAGTGACTGATTATAGTAGTGGTAGTATCTGCAGTAGTAATGGTAGGGACTGGTTATAGTTATAGTAGTGGTAGTGTCTGCAGTAGTAATGGTAGGGACTGGTTATAGTAGTGGTAGTGTCTACAGTAGTAATGGTAGTGACTGGTTATAGTTATAGTAGTGGTAGTGTCTACAGTAGTAATGGTAGGGACTGGTTATAGTAGTGGTAGTGTCTACAGTAGTAATGGTAGTGACTGATTATAGTAGTGGTAGTATCTGCAGTAGTAATGGTAGGGACTGGTTATAGTTATAGTAGTGGTAGTGACTGCAGTAGTAATGGTAGGGAGTGGTTATAGTTATAGTAGTGGTAGTGTCTGCAGTAGTAATGGTAGGGACTGGTTATAGTTATAGTAATGGTAGTGACTGCAGTAGTAATGGTAGTGACTGGTTAGAGTAGTGGTAGTGTCTACAGTAGTAATGGTAGTGACTGATTATAGTAGTGGTAGTGACTGCAGTAGTAATGGTAGGGACTGGTTATAGTTATAGTAGTGGTAGTGACTGCAGTAGTAATGGTGGTGACTGGTTATAGTTATAGTAGTGGTAGTGTCTACAGTAGTAATGGTAGTGACTGGTTATAGTTATAGTAGTGGTAGTGTCTACAGTAGTAATGGTAGGGACTGGTTATAGTTATAGTAGTGGTAGTGTCTACAGTAGTAATGGTAGGGACTGGTTATAGTTATAGTAGTGGTAGTGACTGCAGTAGTAATGGTAGGGACTGGTTATAGTTATAGTAGTGGTAGTGACTGCAGTAGTAATGGTAGGGACTGGTTATAGTTATAGTAGTGGTAGTGACTGCAGTAGTAATGGTAGGGACTGGTTATAGTTATAGTAGTGGTAGTGACTGCAGTAGTAATGGTAGGGACTGGTTATAGTTATAGTAGTGGTAGTGACTGCAGTAGTAATGGTAGGGACTGGTTATAGTTATAGTAGTGGTAGTGACTGCAGTAGTAATGGTAGTGACTGGTTATAGTAGTGGTAGTGACTGCAGTAGTAATGGTAGGGACTGGTTATAGTTATAGTAGTGGTAGTGACTGCAGTAGTAATGGTAGGGACTGGTTATAGTTATAGTAGTGGTAGTGTCTGCAGTAGTAATGGTAGGGAGTGGTTATAGTTATAGTAGTGGTAGTGTCTACAGTAGTAATGGTAGTGACTGGTTATAGTAGTGGTAGTGACTGCAGTAGTAATGGTAGGGACTGATTATAGTTATAGTAGTGGTAGTGACTGCAGTAGTAATGGTAGTGACTGGTTATAGTTATAGTAGTGGTAGTGACTGCAGTAGTAATGGTAGGGACTGGTTATAGTTATAGTAGTGGTAGTGACTGCAGTAGTAAAGGTAGGGACTGGTTATAGTTATAGTAGTGGTAGTGACTGCAGTAGTAATAGTAGGGACTGGTTATAGTTATAGTAGTAGTAGTGACTGCAGTAGTAATGGTAGTGACTGGTTATAGTAGTGGTAGTGTCTACAGTAGTAATGGTAGTGACTGGTTATAGTAGTGGTAGTGACTGCAGTAGTAATGGTAGGGACTGGTTATAGTTATAGTAGTGTTAGTGACTGCAGTAGTAATGGTAGGGACTGGTTATAGTTATAGTAGTGCTAGTGACCACAGTAGTAATGGTAGTGACTGGTTATAGTTATAGTAATGGTAGTGACTGCAGTAGTAATGGTAGTGACTGGTTAGAGTAGTGGTAGTGTCTACAGTAGTAATGGTAGTGACTGATTATAGTAGTGGTAGTGACTGCAGTAGTAATGGTAGGGACTGGTTATAGTTATAGTAGTGGTAGTGACTGCAGTAGTAATGGTGGTGACTGGTTATAGTTATAGTAGTGGTAGTGTCTACAGTAGTAATGGTAGTGACTGGTTATAGTTATAGTAGTGGTAGTGTCTACAGTAGTAATGGTAGGAACTGGTTATAGTTATAGTAGTGGTAGTGTCTACAGTAGTAATGGTAGGGACTGGTTATAGTTATAGTAGTGGTAGTGACTGCAGTAGTAATGGTAGGGACTGGTTATAGTTATAGTAGTGGTAGTGACTGCAGTAGTAATGGTAGGGACTGGTTATAGTTATAGTAGTGGTAGTGACTGCAGTAGTAATGGTAGGGACTGGTTATAGTTATAGTAGTGGTAGTGACTGCAGTAGTAATGGTAGGGACTGGTTATAGTTATAGTAGTGGTAGTGACTGCAGTAGTAATGGTAGGGACTGGTTATAGTTATAGTAGTGGTAGTGACTGCAGTAGTAATGGTAGTGACTGGTTATAGTAGTGGTAGTGACTGCAGTAGTAATGGTAGTGACTGGTTATAGTTATAGTAGTGGTAGTGTCTACAGTAGTAAAGGTAGGGACTGGTTATAGTTATAGTAGTGGTAGTGACTGCAGTAGTAATGGTAGGGACTGGTTATAGTTATAGTAGTGGTAGTGTCTACAGTAGTAATGGTAGGGACTGGTTATAGTAGTGGTAGTGTCTACAGTAGTAATGGTAGTGACTGGTTATAGTTATAGTAGTGGTAGTGACTGCAGTAGTAAAGGTAGGGACTGGTTATAGTTATAGTAGTGGTAGTGTCTGCAGTAGTAATGGTAGGGACTGGTTATAGTAGTGGTAGTGTCTACAGTAGTAATGGTAGTGACTGGTTATAGTTATAGTAGTGGTAGTGTCTACAGTAGTAATGGTAGTGACTGGTTATAGTTATAGTAGTGGTAGTGACTGCAGTAGTAAAGGTAGGGACTGGTTATAGTTATAGTAGTGGTAGTGTCTGCAGTAGTAATGGTAGGGACTGGTTATAGTAGTGGTAGGGTCTACAGTAGTAATGGTAGTGACTGATTATAGTAGGGGTAGTATCTGCAGTAGTAATGGTAGGGACTGGTTATAGTTATAGTAGTGGTAGTGTCTGCAGTAGTAAAGGTAGGGACTGGTTATAGTTATAATAGTGGTAGTGTCTGCAGTAGTAATGGTAGTGACTGGTTAAAGTTATAGTAGTGGTAGTGTCTACAGTAGTAATGGTAGTGACTGGTTATAGTAGTGGTAGTGACTGCAGTAGTAATGGTAGGGACTGGTTATAGTTATAGTAGTGTTAGTGACTGCAGTAGTAATGGTAGGGACTGGTTATAGTTATAGTAGTGCTAGTGACCACAGTAGTAATGGTAGTGACTGGTTATAGTTATAGTAATGGTAGTGACTGCAGTAGTAATGGTAGTGACTGGTTAGAGTAGTGGTAGTGTCTACAGTAGTAATGGTAGTGACTGATTATAGTAGTGGTAGTGACTGCAGTAGTAATGGTAGGGACTGGTTATAGTTATAGTAGTGGTAGTGACTGCAGTAGTAATGGTGGTGACTGGTTATAGTTATAGTAGTGGTAGTGTCTACAGTAGTAATGGTAGTGACTGGTTATAGTTATAGTAGTGGTAGTGTCTACAGTAGTAATGGTAGGGACTGGTTATAGTTATAGTAGTGGTAGTGTCTACAGTAGTAATGGTAGGGACTGGTTATAGTTATAGTAGTGGTAGTGACTGCAGTAGTAATGGTAGGGACTGGTTATAGTTATAGTAGTGGTAGTGACTGCAGTAGTAATGGTAGGGACTGGTTATAGTTATAGTAGTGGTAGTGACTGCAGTAGTAATGGTAGGGACTGGTTATAGTTATAGTAGTGGTAGTGACTGCAGTAGTAATGGTAGGGACTGGTTATAGTTATAGTAGTGGTAGTGACTGCAGTAGTAATGGTAGGGACTGGTTATAGTTATAGTAGTGGTAGGGACTGCAGTAGTAATGGTAGTGACTGGTTATAGTAGTGGTAGTGACTGCAGTAGTAATGGTAGTGACTGGTTATAGTTATAGTAGTGGTAGTGTCTACAGTAGTAAAGGTAGGGACTGGTTATAGTTATAGTAGTGGTAGTGACTGCAGTAGTAATGGTAGGGACTGGTTATAGTTATAGTAGTGGTAGTGTCTACAGTAGTAATGGTAGGGACTGGTTATAGTAGTGGTAGTGTCTACAGTAGTAATGGTAGTGACTGGTTATAGTTATAGTAGTGGTAGTGACTGCAGTAGTAAAGGTAGGGACTGGTTATAGTTATAGTAGTGGTAGTGTCTGCAGTAGTAATGGTAGGGACTGGTTATAGTAGTGGTAGTGTCTACAGTAGTAATGGTAGTGACTGGTTATAGTTATAGTAGTGGTAGTGTCTACAGTAGTAATGGTAGTGACTGGTTATAGTTATAGTAGTGGTAGTGACTGCAGTAGTAAAGGTAGGGACTGGTTATAGTTATAGTAGTGGTAGTGTCTGCAGTAGTAATGGTAGGGACTGGTTATAGTAGTGGTAGGGTCTACAGTAGTAATGGTAGTGACTGATTATAGTAGGGGTAGTATCTGCAGTAGTAATGGTAGGGACTGGTTATAGTTATAGTAGTGGTAGTGTCTGCAGTAGTAAAGGTAGGGACTGGTTATAGTTATAATAGTGGTAGTGTCTGCAGTAGTAATGGTAGTGACTGGTTATAGTTATAGTAGTGGTAGTGTCTACAGTAGTAATGGTAGTGACTGGTTATAGTTATAGTAGTGGTAGTGACTGCAGTAGTAAAGGTAGGGACTGGTTATAGTTATAGTAGTGGTAGTGTCTGCAGTAGTAATGGTAGGGACTGGTTATAGTAGTGGTAGTGTCTACAGTAGTAATGGTAGTGACTGATTATAGTAGTGGTAGTATCTGCAGTAGTAATGGTAGGGACTGGTTATAGTTATAGTAGTGGTAGTGTCTGCAGTAGTAATGGTAGGGACTGGTTATAGTAGTGGTAGTGTCTACAGTAGTAATGGTAGTGACTGGTTATAGTTATAGTAGTGGTAGTGTCTACAGTAGTAATGGTAGGGACTGGTTATAGTAGTGGTAGTGTCTACAGTAGTAATGGTAGTGACTGATTATAGTAGTGGTAGTATCTGCAGTAGTAATGGTAGGGACTGGTTATAGTTATAGTAGTGGTAGTGACTGCAGTAGTAATGGTAGGGAGTGGTTATAGTTATAGTAGTGGTAGTGTCTGCAGTAGTAATGGTAGGGACTGGTTATAGTTATAGTAATGGTAGTGACTGCAGTAGTAATGGTAGTGACTGGTTAGAGTAGTGGTAGTGTCTACAGTAGTAATGGTAGTGACTGATTATAGTAGTGGTAGTGACTGCAGTAGTAATGGTAGGGACTGGTTATAGTTATAGTAGTGGTAGTGACTGCAGTAGTAATGGTGGTGACTGGTTATAGTTATAGTAGTGGTAGTGTCTACAGTAGTAATGGTAGTGACTGGTTATAGTTATAGTAGTGGTAGTGTCTACAGTAGTAATGGTAGGGACTGGTTATAGTTATAGTAGTGGTAGTGTCTACAGTAGTAATGGTAGGGACTGGTTATAGTTATAGTAGTGGTAGTGACTGCAGTAGTAATGGTAGGGACTGGTTATAGTTATAGTAGTGGTAGTGACTGCAGTAGTAATGGTAGGGACTGGTTATAGTTATAGTAGTGGTAGTGACTGCAGTAGTAATGGTAGGGACTGGTTATAGTTATAGTAGTGGTAGTGACTGCAGTAGTAATGGTAGGGACTGGTTATAGTTATAGTAGTGGTAGTGACTGCAGTAGTAATGGTAGGGACTGGTTATAGTTATAGTAGTGGTAGTGACTGCAGTAGTAATGGTAGTGACTGGTTATAGTAGTGGTAGTGACTGCAGTAGTAATGGTAGGGACTGGTTATAGTTATAGTAGTGGTAGTGACTGCAGTAGTAATGGTAGGGACTGGTTATAGTTATAGTAGTGGTAGTGTCTGCAGTAGTAATGGTAGGGAGTGGTTATAGTTATAGTAGTGGTAGTGTCTACAGTAGTAATGGTAGTGACTGGTTATAGTAGTGGTAGTGACTGCAGTAGTAATGGTAGGGACTGATTATAGTTATAGTAGTGGTAGTGACTGCAGTAGTAATGGTAGTGACTGGTTATAGTTATAGTAGTGGTAGTGACTGCAGTAGTAATGGTAGGGACTGGTTATAGTTATAGTAGTGGTAGTGACTGCAGTAGTAAAGGTAGGGACTGGTTATAGTTATAGTAGTGGTAGTGACTGCAGTAGTAATAGTAGGGACTGGTTATAGTTATAGTAGTAGTAGTGACTGCAGTAGTAATGGTAGTGACTGGTTATAGTAGTGGTAGTGTCTACAGTAGTAATGGTAGTGACTGGTTATAGTAGTGGTAGTGACTGCAGTAGTAATGGTAGGGACTGGTTATAGTTATAGTAGTGTTAGTGACTGCAGTAGTAATGGTAGGGACTGGTTATAGTTATAGTAGTGCTAGTGACCACAGTAGTAATGGTAGTGACTGGTTATAGTTATAGTAATGGTAGTGACTGCAGTAGTAATGGTAGTGACTGGTTAGAGTAGTGGTAGTGTCTACAGTAGTAATGGTAGTGACTGATTATAGTAGTGGTAGTGACTGCAGTAGTAATGGTAGGGACTGGTTATAGTTATAGTAGTGGTAGTGACTGCAGTAGTAATGGTGGTGACTGGTTATAGTTATAGTAGTGGTAGTGTCTACAGTAGTAATGGTAGTGACTGGTTATAGTTATAGTAGTGGTAGTGTCTACAGTAGTAATGGTAGGGACTGGTTATAGTTATAGTAGTGGTAGTGTCTACAGTAGTAATGGTAGGGACTGGTTATAGTTATAGTAGTGGTAGTGACTGCAGTAGTAATGGTAGGGACTGGTTATAGTTATAGTAGTGGTAGTGACTGCAGTAGTAATGGTAGGGACTGGTTATAGTTATAGTAGTGGTAGTGACTGCAGTAGTAATGGTAGGGACTGGTTATAGTTATAGTAGTGGTAGTGACTGCAGTAGTAATGGTAGGGACTGGTTATAGTTATAGTAGTGGTAGTGACTGCAGTAGTAATGGTAGGGACTGGTTATAGTTATAGTAGTGGTAGTGACTGCAGTAGTAATGGTAGTGACTGGTTATAGTAGTGGTAGTGACTGCAGTAGTAATGCTAGGGACTGGTTATAGTTATAGTAGTGGTAGTGACTGCAGTAGTAATGGTAGGGACTGGTTATAGTTATAGTAGTGGTAGTGTCTTCAGTAGTAATGGTAGGGACTGGTTATAGTAGTGGTGGTGACTGCAGTAGTAATGGTAGGGACTGGTTATAGTTATAGTAGTGGTAGTGACTGCAGTAGTAATGGTAGGGAGTGGTTATAGTTATAGTAGTGGTAGTGTCTGCAGTAGTAAAGGTAGGGACTGGTTATAGTTATAGTAGTGGTAGTGACTGCAGTAGTAATGGTAGGGACTGGTTATAGTTATAGTAGTGGTAGTGACTGCAGTAGTAATGGAAGGGAGTGGTTATAGTTATAGTAGTGGTAGTGTCTGCAGTAGTAAAGGTAGGGACTGGTTATAGTTATAGTAGTGGTAGTTTCTGCAGTAGTAAAGGTAGGGACTGGTTATAGTTATAGTAGTGGTAGTGACTGCAGTAGTAATAGTAGGGACTGGTTATAGTTATAGTAGTGGTAGTGACTGCAGTAGTAACGGTAGGGAGTGGTTATAGTTATAGTAGTGGTAGTGTCTGCAGTAGTAAAGGTAGGGACTGGTTATAGTTATAGTAGTGGTAGTGACTGCAGTAGTAAAGGTAGGGACTGGTTATAGTTATAGTTGTGGTAGTGACTGCAGTAGTAATGGTAGGGACTGGTTATAGTTATGGTAGTGGTAGTGACTGCAGTAGTAATGGTGGTGACTGGTTATAGTTATAGTAGTGGTAGTGTCTACAGTAGTAATGGTAGTGACTGGTTATAGTTATAGTAGTGGTAGTGTCTACAGTAGTAAAGGTAGGGACTGGTTATAGTTATAGTAGTGGTAGTGACTGCAGTAGTAAAGGTAGGGACTGGTTATAGTAATAGTAGTGGTAGTGTCTGCAGTAGTAAAGGTAGGGACTGGTTATAGTTATAGTAGTTGTAGTGTCTGCAGTAGTAAAGGTAGGGACTGGTTATAGTTATAGTAGTGGTAGTGACTGCAGTAGTAATGGTAGGGAGTGGTTATAGTTATAGTAGTGGTAGTGTCTGCAGTAGTAAAGGTAGGGACTGGTTATAGTTATAGTAGTGGTAGTGACTGCAGTAGTAATGGTAGGGACTGGTTATAGTTATAGTAGTGGTAGTGACTGCAGTAGTAAAGGTAGGGACTGGTTATAGTCATAGTAGTGGTAGTGACTGCAGTAGTAATGGTAGGGACTGGTTATAGTTATAGTAGTGGTAGTGACTGCAGTAGTAATGGTAGTGACTGGTTATAGTAGTGGTAGTGTCTACAGTAGTAATGGTAGGGACTGGTTATAGTTATAGTAGTGGTAGTGTCTACAGTAGTAATGGTAGGGACTGGTTATAGTTATAGTAATGGTAGTGACTGCAGTAGTAATGGTAGTGACTGGTTATAGTTATAGTAGTGGTAGTGACTGCAGTAGTAATGGTAGGGACTGGTTATAGTAGTGGTAGTGTCTACAGTAGTAATGGTAGTGACTGGTTATAGTTATAGTAGTGGTAGTGACTGCAGTAGTAATGGTAGGGAGTGGTTATAGTTATAGTAGTGGTAGTGTCTACAGTAGTAATGGTAGGGACTGGTTATAGTTATAGTAGTGGTAGTGACTGCAGTAGTAATTGTAGGGACTGGTTATAGTTATAGTAGTGGTAGTGACTGCAGTAGTAATGGTAGTGACTGGTTATAGTTATAGTAATGGTAGTGACTGCAGTAGTAATGGTAGTGACTGGTTATAGTAGTGGTAGTGTCTACAGTAGTAATGGTAGTGACTGATTATAGTAGTGGTAGTGACTGCAGTAGTAATGGTAGGGACTGGTTATAGTTATAGTAGTGGTAGTGACTGCAGTAGTAATGGTGGTGACTGGTTATAGTTATAGTAGTGGTAGTGTCTACAGTAGTAATGTTAGTGACTGGTTATAGTTATAGTAGTGGTAGTGTCTACAGTAGTAATGGTAGGGACTGGTTATAGTTATAGTAGTGGTAGTGTCTACAGTAGTAATGGTAGGGACTGGTTATAGTTATAGTAGTGGTAGTGACTGCAGTAGTAATGGTAGGGACTGGTTATAGTTATAGTAGTGGTAGTGACTGCAGTAGTAATGGTAGGGACTGGTTATAGTTATAGTAGTGGTAGTGACTGCAGTAGTAATGGTAGGGACTGGTTATAGTTATAGTAGTGGTAGTGACTGCAGTAGTAATGGTAGGGACTGGTTATAGTTATAGTAGTGGTAGTGACTGCAGTAGTAATGGTAGGGACTGGTTATAGTTATAGTAGTGGTAGTGACTGCAGTAGTAATGCTAGTGACTGGTTATAGTAGTGGTAGTGACTGCAGTAGTAATGGTAGGGACTGGTTATAGTTATAGTAGTGGTAGTGACTGCAGTAGTAATGGTAGGTACTGGTTATAGTTATAGTAGTGGTAGTGTCTGCAGTAGTAATGGTAGGGACTGGTTATAGTAGTGGTGGTGACTGCAGTAGTAATGGTAGGGACTGGTTATAGTTATAGTAGTGGTAGTGACTGCAGTAGTAATGGTAGGGAGTGGTTATAGTTATAGTAGTGGTAGTGTCTGCAGTAGTAAAGGTAGGGACTGGTTATAGTTATAGTAGTGGTAGTGACTGCAGTAGTAATGGTAGGGACTGGTTATAGTTATAGTAGTGGTAGTGACTGCAGTAGTAATGGTAGGGAGTGGTTATAGTTATAGTAGTGGTAGTGTCTGCAGTAGTAAAGGTAGGGACTGGTTATAGTTATAGTAGTGGTAGTTTCTGCAGTAGTAAAGGTAGGGACTGGTTATAGTTATAGTAGTGGTAGTGTCTACAGTAGTAATGGTAGTGACTGGTTATAGTTATAGTAGTGGTAGTGACTGCAGTAGTAATGGTAGTGACTGGTTATAGTTATAGTAGTGGTAGTGACTGCAGTAGTAATAGTAGGGACTGGTTATAGTTATAGTAGTGGTAGTGACTGCAGTAGTAATGGTAGGGAGTGGTTATAGTTATAGTAGTGGTAGTGTCTGCAGTAGTAAAGGTAGGGACTGGTTATAGTTATAGTTGTGGTAGCGACTGCAGTAGTAATGGTAGGGACTGGTTATAGTTATAGTAGTGGTAGTGACTGCAGTAGTAATGGTAGTGACTGGTTATAGTAGTGGTAGTGTCTACAGTAGTAATGGTAGGGACTGGTTATAGTTATATTAGTGGTAGTGTCTACAGTAGTAATGGTAGGGACTGGTTATAGTTATAGTAATGGTAGTGACTGCAGTAGTAATGGTAGTGACTGGTTATAGTTATAGTAGTGGTAGTGACTGCAGTAGTAATGGTAGGGACTGGTTATAGTAGTGGTAGTGTCTACAGTAGTAATGGTAGTGACTGGTTATAGTTATAGTAGTGGTAGTGACTGCAGTAGTAATGGTAGGTAGTGGTTATAGTTATAGTAGTGGTAGTGTCTACAGTAGTAATGGTAGTGACTGGTTATAGTAGTGGTAGTGACTGCAGTAGTAATGGTAGGGACTGGTTATAGTTATAGTAGTGGTAGTGACTGCAGTAGTAATGGTAGTGACTGGTTATAGTTATAGTAGTGGTAGTGACTGCAGTAGTAATGGTAGGGACTGGTTATAGTTATAGTAGTGGTAGTGACTGCAGTAGTAATGGTAGGGACTGGTTATAGTTATAGTAGTGGTAGTGACTGCAGTAGTAATGGTAGTGACTGGTTATAGTAGTGGTAGTGACTGCAGTAGTAATGGTAGTGACTGGTTATAGTAGTGGTAGTGTCTATAGTAGTAATGGTAGTGACTGGTTATAGTAGTGGTAGTGACTGCAGTAGTAATGGTAGGGACTGGTTATAGTTATAGTAGTGGTAGTGACTGCAGTAGTAATGGTAGGGACTGGTTATAGTTATAGTAGTGGTAGTGACTGCAGTAGTAATGGTAGTGACTGGTTATAGTTATAGTAATGGTAGTGACTGCATTAGTAATGGTAGTGACTGGTTATAGTAGTGGTAGTGTCTACAGTAGTAATGGTAGTGACTGATTATAGTAGTGGTAGTGACTGCAGTAGTAATGGTAGGGACTGGTTATAGTTATAGTAGTGGTAGTGACTGCAGTAGTAATGGTGGTGACTGGTTATAGTTATAGTAGTGGTAGTGTCTACAGTAGTAATGGTAGTGACTGGTTATAGTTATAGTAGTGGTAGTGTCTACAGTAGTAATGGTAGGGACTGGTTATAGTTATAGTAGTAGTAGTGTCTACAGTAGTAATGGTAGGGACTGGTTATAGTTATAGTAGTGGTAGTGACTGCAGTAGTAATGGTAGGGACTGGTTATAGTTATAGTAGTGGTAGTGACTGCAGTAGTAATGGTAGGGACTGGTTATAGTTATAGTAGTGGTAGTGACTGCAGTAGTAATGGTAGGGACTGGTTATAGTTATAGTAGTGGTAGTGACTGCAGTAGTAATGGTTGGGACTGGTTATAGTTATAGTAATGGTAGTGACTGCAGTAGTAATGGTAGGGACTGGTTATAGTTATAGTAGTGTTAGTGACTGCAGTAGTAATGGTAGTGACTGGTTATAGTAGTGGTAGTGACTGCAGTAGTAATGGTAGGGACTTGTTATAGTTATAGTAGTGGTAGTGACTGCAGTAGTAATGGTAGGGACTGGTTATAGTTATAGTAGTGGTAGTGTCTGCAGTAGTAATGGTAGGGACTGGTTATAGTAGTGGTGGTGACTGCAGTAGTAATGGTAGGGAATGGTTATAGTTATAGTAGTGGTAGTGACTGCAGTAGTAATGGTAGGGAGTGGTTATAGTTATAGTAGTGGTAGTGTCTGCAGTAGTAAAGGTAGGGACTGGTTATAGTTATAGTAGTGGTAGTGACTGCAGTATTAATGGTAGGGACTGGTTATAGTTATAGTAGTGGTAGTGACTGCAGTAGTAATGGTAGGGAGTGGTTATAGTTATAGTAGTGGTAGTGTCTGCAGTAGTAAAGGTAGGGACTGGTTATAGTTATAGTAGTGGTAGTTTCTGCAGTAGTAAAGGTAGGGACTGGTTATAGTTATAGTAGTGGTAGTGTCTACAGTAGTAATGGTAGTGACTGGTTATAGTTATAGTAGTGGTAGTGACTGCAGTAGTAATGGTAGTGACTGGTTATAGTTATAGTAGTGGTAGTGACTGCAGTAGTAATAGTAGGGACTGGTTATAGTTATAGTAGTGGTAGTGACTGCAGTAGTAATGGTAGGGAGTGGTTATAGTTATAGTAGTGGTAGTGTCTGCAGTAGTAAAGGTAGCGACTGGTTATACTTATAGTAGTGGTAGTGACTGCAGTAGTAAAGGTAGGGACTGGTTGTAGTTATAGTTGTGGTAGTGACTGCAGTAGTAATGGTAGGGACTGGTTATAGTTATAGTAGTGGTAGTGACTGCAGTAGTAATGGTGGTGACTGGTTAAAGTTATAGTAGTGGTAGTGTCTACAGTAGTAATGGTAGTGACTGGTTATAGTTATAGTAGTGGTAGTGTCTACAGTAGTAATGGTAGGGACTGGTTATAGTTATAGTAGTGGTAGTGACTGCAGTAGTAATGGTAGGGACTGGTTATAGTAGTGGTAGTGTCTACAGTAGTAATGGTAGTGACTGGTTATAGTTATAGTAGTGGTAGTGACTGCAGTAGTAATGGTAGGTAGTGGTTATAGTTATAGTAGTGGTAGTGTCTACAGTAGTAATGGTAGTGACTGGTTATAGTAGTGGTAGTGACTGCAGTAGTAATGGTAGGGACTGGTTATAGTTATAGTAGTGGTAGTGACTGCAGTAGTAATGGTAGTGACTGGTTATAGTTATAGTAGTGGTAGTGACTGCAGTAGTAATGGTAGGGACTGGTTATAGTTATAGTAGTGGTAGTGACTGCAGTAGTAATGGTAGGGACTGGTTATAGTTATAGTAGTGGTAGTGACTGCAGTAGTAATGGTAGTGACTGGTTATAGTAGTGGTAGTGACTGCAGTAGTAATGGTAGTGACTGGTTATAGTAGTGGTAGTGTCTATAGTAGTAATGGTAGTGACTGGTTATAGTAGTGGTAGTGACTGCAGTAGTAATGGTAGGGACTGGTTATAGTTGTGGTAGTGACTGCAGTAGTAATGGTAGGGACTGGTTATAGTTATAGTAGTGGTAGTGACTGCAGTAGTAATGGTAGTGACTGGTTATAGTTATAGTAATGGTAGTGACTGCAGTAGTAATGGTAGTGACTGGTTATAGTAGTGGTAGTGTCTACAGTAGTAATG
Organism: Salmo salar; assembly: GCF_965601325.2. Classification (NCBI taxonomy): domain Eukaryota; kingdom Metazoa; phylum Chordata; class Actinopteri; order Salmoniformes; family Salmonidae; genus Salmo; species Salmo salar. The sequence goes on from NC_138311.1 coordinate 33,191,145, forward strand.
GTAGTGACTGATTATAGTAGTGGTAGTGACTGCAGTAGTAATGGTAGGGACTGGTTATAGTTATAGTAGTGGTAGTGACTGCAGTAGTAATGGTGGTGACTGGTTATAGTTATAGTAGTGGTAGTGTCTACAGTAGTAATGGTAGTGACTGGTTATAGTTATAGTAGTGGTAGTGTCTACAGTAGTAATGGTAGGGACTGGTTATAGTTATAGTAGTGGTAGTGTCTACAGTAGTAATGGTAGGGACTGGTTATAGTTATAGTAGTGGTAGTGACTGCAGTAGTAATGGTAGGGACTGGTTATAGTTATAGTAGTGGTAGTGACTGCAGTAGTAATGGTAGGGACTGGTTATAGTTATAGTAGTGGTAGTGACTGCAGTAGTAATGGTAGGGACTGGTTATAGTTATAGTAGTGGTAGTGACTGCAGTAGTAATGGTAGGGACTGGTTATAGTTATAGTAATGGTAGTGACTGCAGTAGTAATGGTAGGGACTGGTTATAGTTATAGTAGTGGTAGTGACTGCAGTAGTAATGGTAGTGACTGGTTATAGTAGTGGTAGTGACTGCAGTAGTAATGGTAGGGACTTGTTATAGTTATAGTAGTGGTAGTGACTGCAGTAGTAATGGTAGGGACTGGTTATAGTTATAGTAGTGGTAGTGTCTGCAGTAGTAATGGTAGGGACTGGTTATAGTAGTGGTGGTGACTGCAGTAGTAATGGTAGGGACTGGTTATAGTTATAGTAGTGGTAGTGACTGCAGTAGTAATGGTAGGGAGTGGTTATAGTTATAGTAGTGGTAGTGTCTGCAGTAGTAAAGGTAGGGACTGGTTATAGTTATAGTAGTGGTAGTGACTGCAGTATTAATGGTAGGGACTGGTTATAGTTATAGTAGTGGTAGTGACTGCAGTAGTAATGGTAGGGAGTGGTTATAGTTATAGTAGTGGTAGTGTCTGCAGTAGTAAAGGTAGGGACTGGTTATAGTTATAGTAGTGGTAGTTTCTGCAGTAGTAAAGGTAGGGACTGGTTATAGTTATAGTAGTGGTAGTGTCTACAGTAGTAATGGTAGTGACTGGTTATAGTTATAGTAGTGGTAGTGACTGCAGTAGTAATGGTAGTGACTGGTTATAGTTATAGTAGTGGTAGTGACTGCAGTAGTAATAGTAGGGACTGGTTATAGTTATAGTAGTGGTAGTGACTGCAGTAGTAATGGTAGGGAGTGGTTATAGTTATAGTAGTGGTAGTGTCTGCAGTAGTAAAGGTAGCGACTGGTTATACTTGTGGTAGTGACTGCAGTAGTAAAGGTAGGGACTGGTTGTAGTTATAGTTGTGGTAGTGACTGCAGTAGTAATGGTAGGGACTGGTTATAGTTATAGTAGTGGTAGTGACTGCAGTAGTAATGGTGGTGACTGGTTATAGTTATAGTAGTGGTAGTGTCTACAGTAGTAATGGTAGTGACTGGTTATAGTTATAGTAGTGGTAGTGTCTACAGTAGTAATGGTAGGGACTGGTTATAGTTATAGTAGTGGTAGGGACTGCAGTAGTAATGGTAGTGACTGGTTATAGTTATAGTAGTGGTAGTGACTGCAGTAGTAATGGTAGGGACTGGTTATAGTTATAGTAGTGGTAGTGTCTACAGTAGTAATGGTAGTGACTGGTTATAGTAGTGGTAGTGACTGCAGTAGTAATGGTAGTGACTGGTTATAGTTATAGTAGTGGTAGTGTCTACAGTAGTAATGGTAGGGACTGGTTATAGTTATAGTAGTGGTAGTGTCTACAGTTGTAATGGTAGGGACTGGTTATAGTTATAGTAGTGGTAGTGACTGCAGTAGTAATGGTAGGGACTGGTTATAGTTATAGTAGTGGTAGTGACTGCAGTAGTAATGGTAGGGACTGGTTATAGTTATAGTAGTGGTAGTGAATGCAGTAGTAATGGTAGGGACTGGTTATAGTTATAGTAGTGGTAGTGACTGCAGTAGTAAAGGTAGGGACTGGTTATAGTTATAGTAGTGGTAGTGTCTACAGTAGTAATGGTAGGGACTTGTTATAGTTATAGTAGTGGTAGTGTCTACAGTAGTAATGGTAGTGACTGGTTGTAGTTATAGTAGTGGTAGTGTCTGCAGTAGTAAAGGTAGGGACTGGTTATAGTAGTGGTAGTGACTGCAGTAGTAATGGTAGGGACTGGTTATAGTTATAGTAGTGGTAGTGACTGCAGTAGTAATGGTAGGGACTGGTTATAGTTATACTAGTGGTAGTGACTGCAGTAGTAATGGTAGTGACTGGTTATAGTAGTGGTAGTGACTGCAGTAGTAATGGTAGGGACTGGTTATAGTTATAGTAGTGGTAGTGTCTACAGTAGTAATGGTAGGGACTGGTTATAGTTATAGTAGTGGTAGTGTCTACAGTAGTAATGGTAGGGACTGGTTATAGTTATAGTAGTGGTAGTGTCTACAGTAGTAATGGTAGGGACTGGTTATAGTTATAGTAGTGGTAGTGACTGCAGTAGTAATGGTAGTGACTGGTTATAGTTATAGTAGTGGTAGTGACTGCAGTAGTAATGGTAGGGACTGGTTATAGTAGTGGTAGTGTCTACAGTAGTAAAGGTAGGGACTGGTTGTAGTTATAGTAGTGGTATTGTCTGCAGTAGTAAAGGTAGGGACTGGTTATAGTAGTGGTAGTGACTGCAGTAGTAATGGTAGTGACTGGTTATAGTTATAGTAGTGGTAGTGACTGCAGTAGTAATGGTAGGGAGTGGTTATAGTTATAGTAGTGGTAGTGTCTGCAGTATTAATGGTAGTGACTGGTTATAGTAGTGGTAGTGACTGCAGTAGTAATGGTAGGGACTGGTTATAGTTATAGTAGTGGTAGTGTCTACAGTAGTAATGGTAGTGACTGGTTATAGTAGTGGTAGTGACTGCAGTAGTAAAGGTAGGGACTGGTTATAGTCATAGTAGTGGTAGTGACTGCAGTAGTAATGGTAGGGAGTGGTTATAGTTATAGTAGTGGTAGTGTCTGCAGTAGTAATGGTAGTGACTGGTTATAGTAGTGGTAGTGACTGCAGTAGTAATGGTAGGGACTGGTTATAGTTATAGTAGTGGTAGTGTCTACAGTAGTAATGGTAGTGACTGGTTATAGTAGTGGTAGTGACTGCAGTAGTAAAGGTAGGGACTGGTTATAGTCATAGTAGTGGTAGTGACTGCAGTAGTAATGGTAGGGACTGGTTATAGTTATAGTAGTGGTAGTGACTGCAGAAGTAATGGTAGTGACTGGTTATAGTTATAGTAGTGGTTGTGACTGCAGTAGTAATGGTAGTGACTGGTTATAGTAGTGGTAGTGACTGCAGTAGTAATGGTAGTGACTGGTTATAGTAGTGGTAGTGACTGCAGTAGTAATGGTAGGGACTGGTTATAGTTATAGTAGTGGTAGTGACTGCAGTAGTAAAGGTAGGGACTGGTTATAGTTGTAGTAGTGGTATTGACTGCAGTAGTAAAGGTAGGGACTGGTTATAGTTGAAGAAGTAAGTAGATGGAAAGATTGATTGATGGATTGATAATCTATCGTTGATAAAGGTTTTAACCATTTGAAGTTAGGATAGCCTGAACAATTTAAAGTTGGTCTTGTAGCTTAATTGGCAAAGTAGCAGGATCATTTTGGATAGCTACCTCTGTATTCCTATGGTTCTCATTCAAACCTATGTTAATTTAAGGACATTTTAAATGGTTATTGTTGAAAAAGTATAGATGGATAGATTAAATAATTGATTGGTTTATTACTTAGGATAGGATAGCCTGAACATGTGAAAGTTGGTTTGATGTTTCTAGTTTGAACAGTTACTATTGCTTTTAGTGGATTGATTTGTGAAAATGTATGCTAATTTAAATAGTTAGAACTTATAAAGTTTTGAAATGTCTAGCCCAAGGAAGGGTATTTTCTTGCTCCCAATGTCACCTCATATCTCATAGTGTATGCAAATCACAATTTTAAAAAATGTTTTAACTTTTAATGATGTCATCAGGTAGAACTGTATTTTTTCCTCTACAATGTTGAAGTGGTACTTGAGACCAGGTGTCGGTCCGGTCTCGAAACCACATTTTGAGTGTCTCGGTGTCGGATACATTTGTACTCGGTCTTGGACAGTAAGGACTCATAATTTCTACCCAAGACCAGCCGAGACCAGCAGAGTAAAAAAACTCATAATTATCAACTTCCATTCAGTAAGCGCATAAAACCGCTTCGGCAGGCCAAATATATACACTCCTTTCTTGAACTATTAATACCTGCAGTCTTTATTTCTATTATAGACATGTTTGCGCAGTGACGAACCTATTGGACCTAAGCCTTCAGTGTGTGACAGGTTCGTGATGCTGAAAGGACAGGAACGGTAATAGCTGCGCACTCATGTAGGAGAGTGTACTTTCTGTAAAACACAAAGGGTTAGTGGTGTAGTGGAGGCTATGCGCAGGTATAAACCGTATACACACTTTTTTTGGGGGGGGGGGGGGGGCATTGCATATACTCACTTAATCCCCACTGATGCGTATAAAAGTAGTGTAGCGGAGGTATACGATTTATCAATTATGTAGTACAATAGAGAAAAAAATGCGCAAAGTAGCCTACAAAATCGCAAATGAGCGCCTCTTTACAGCCTAGTTTCAGCAGAATATCATCTGAACACCACAAGAATGTACAGCTCTCAACCGGTTTTAGTATGTAGCAGCTCACAGAAGAATGACATTGGTTGCCGGTAGGGTGGGTAGGAAAGACGTTTCAACTTATATCTACCAGTAAATGCTAACTAAGGCAATAATGGGTATGCAAACCAGGTATTGAAAAAGTTTGGTCCGAGGTCTTGGTTAGTAGGCTATTTGTGATTCGCAATTCAGTCTTCATGACCTGTTTGCATAAGGAATGTAGATACGGGTGGACACAGGCCTATCCAATCAAATTGAGCAAAAACATAGGATTTTTCACACAGGATGCTTTTCCTTTGCTGGGTGGGCCATTTTGGAACTTTTTGGCAAAATTAGAGTATACCCACTTCTCCAGGTACCACTACACCACTGCATAGGGCCGATGGAAAGACAGCAGTCACACACAGCATGATGTTAAAGGATAAGCAGTCCATTCACTCGGCCATAATGAGCCACTAGGTCCCAATCATAAGAATACAAAAACACAACCATTAGGCCAAGCATTTCCTAATCGAAATGTACAACTACTACTTCCCATTGCAAAAAAACATTTTACATTTAGCACACAAAGTAACCGGTGACCTACATTTTAAATGCAGCAATGTTTCACACACCAGTTATTTTCAAAGAGATGGCTAACAACAGCAAGCGCGCTGCAATGAAAAACACAGTTCCACTCACCAGATGATGATCATTTAAAATGTAACTTATTGTTGAAAGTTATTCTTGTAAAGGGAGAAGCTAACAAATTAGCAACAACATCCTCTTTGATAACACCTGCTGCAGCGATTAAATCAGAACATCATTGAAAAGAATAATGTAATTCAAATTAATATTCTTATAATTATTTTATTAATCCTTAGGCCCTCTCAGAAAGCATAGAAGGCCCTTATTGTTCCCCAGGTCAAGGGAAGTGAATTGGACAATAATATAAATGATCATTTATATTATAATTTGACCTGGCCTCCACAATCACCCGACCTCAATCCAATTCAGATGGTTTGGGATGAGTTGGACCTCAGAATGAAGGAAAAGCAGCCAACAAGTGCTCAGCATATGTGGGAACTCCTTCAAGACTGTTGGAAAAGCATTCCAGGTGAAGCTGGTTGAGAGAATGCCAAGAGTGTGAAAAGCTGTCAAGGCAAAGCGTGGCTACTTTGAAGAATCTAAAATCTAAAATATATTTTGATTTGTTTAACACTTTTTTGGTTACTACATGATTACATATGTGTTATTTCATAGTTTTGATGTCTTCACTAATATTCTACAATGTAGAAAATAGTGAAAATAAAGAAAAACCCTTGAAATAGTTGGTGTGTCCAAACTTTTGACTGGTACTGTATATTTCACTGCTGCTGACTATCAGGCAGTGAGCAGGCTGTGAGTGAGTGAGTGAGTGAGTGAGTGAGTGAGTGAGTGAGTGAGTGAGTGAGTGAGTGAGTGAGTGAGTGAGTGAGTGAGTGAGTGAGTGAGTGAGTGAGTGAGTGATGGAAAGGGGGAGAGCCGCAGGGGTGTGTGTGCGTTGAGAGAGTGCTGCAGCAGAGGCAGCTGAGTCAAGAAGACAGAGCAGCACTCGAGCACGTTGTGACAACTTTTTGCCATTTGTAGATAGGCTATTTAGATTGGTCATTATAGAGACATCCTTTTCCCCTAAAACATATTAACGTGCTAGAACTGATATAACAGCGGCAGAGCCCCTTCTGTTTTGAGCCACACCTGTTTAGCGATAAAAAAAATCCTGTTTTGCAAGTTATTTTGGCATTAATACGTGTCACATATCAGTTTGTAAACAATGTAAAAAAAATTATTGAGCTGCATACAAACATTGTCTCTTTCTTGCTTTCTTGAGTAATGCAGCTCCAAAATGCAGGTGTTTCAGCCTAGCTCTGCTTTCTGTGGTGGTGGGGCAGCTAGCGGAAAATACGGAGCGTTGGGGTTGGTAATGTTCTCTGGTTGCACCGTGATTGGCTCAGTTCTCTGTCACTCATGGGGACTCTACGTCACTGCAAAATCTATAGGGAGAGATTGAAAATTCAAGCCCCTTGGGTGCTGCCATAGATTTACATTAGAAGTGCCCATCCAAGAAGGCTCAAGGTCATTGGCCACAGATAAAATGACGTCAAATCATGTTATATGTACCGTAGCTTTAATTGGAATGATCATGTCAACATAATACTTTCAAAATCTTAGCAAGCAGTCAACATCATAAATCAAGTCGACAATCTACTGCCAAATCCTTTTCAATCCTTGTCATATGAAGATAAATCATGAAGAGAAATGATAGATAGAATGTAGCGGTGCTCATCGGCCATTGGACATAAAATTTAATCCAATCAAATTTTATTGGTCACATACACATGGTTAGCAGATGTTAATGCGAGTGTAGCGAAATGCTTGTGCTTTTAGTTCCGACAGTGCAGTAATATCTAACAAGTAATCTAACAATTTCACAACAACTACCTAATACACACAAATCTAAATGGATGGAATAAGAATATGTACATATAAATATATAGATGAGCGATGACCAAGCGGCATAGGCAAGATGCAATTTATGGTATAAAATACAGTATATACATATGAGAATGTAAGATATGTAAACATTATTAAAGTGGCATTATTAACGTGACTAGTGATCCATTTATTAAAGTGGCCAATGATTTTGAGTCTGTATGTAGGCAGCAGCCTCTCTGTGTTAGTGATGGCTGTTTAACAGTCTGATGGCCTTGAGAGAGAAGCTATTTTTAAGTCTCTCAGTCCCAGCTTTGATGCACCTGTACTGACCTCGACTTCTGGAAGGTAACAGGGTGAACAGGCAGTGGCTCGGGTGGTTGTTGTCCTTGATTATTTTTTTGGCCTTCCTGTGACATCGGGTGCTGTAGGTGTCCTGGAGGGCAGGTAGTTTGCCCCCGGTGATGCGTTGGGCAGACCGCACCACCCTCTGGAGAGCCTTGTGGTTAAGGGCGGTGCAGTTGCCGTACCAGGCTGTGATACAGCCCGACAGGATGCTCTCAATTGTGCATCTGTAAAAGTTTGAGGGTTTTAGGTGACAAGCCAAATTTCTTCAGCCTCCTGAGGTTGAAGAGGCGCTGTTGCGCCTTCTTCACCACACTGTCTGTGCGGGTGGACTATTTCAGTTTGTCCGTGATGTGTACGCCGAGGAACTTAAAACTTTCCACCTTCTCCATTGCTCTCCCTTCGATGTGGGTAGGGGCGTGCTCCCTCTGCTGTTTCCTGAAGTCCATGATCCTCTCCTTTTGTTTTGTTGACGTTGAGGGAGAGGTTGTTTTCCTGACACCACACTCTGAGTGCCCTCACTTCCTCTCTGTAGGCTGTCTTGTCATTGTTGGTAATCAAGCCCACTACTGTTGCGTCATCTGCAAACTTGATGATTGAGTTGGAGGCGTGCATGGCCACGCAGTCATGGGTGAACAGGGAGTGTCAAGTGTATTACCCCCGTGAGTACTACAATCAATATGCTGATAGAATTTAGGTAGCGTTGTTCTCAAATTTGCTTTGTTAAAATCCCCAGTCTTCCCTGTGGCTCAGTTGGTAGAGCATGGTGTGTGCAACGCCAGGGTTGTGGGTTCGATTCCCACGGGAGGCCAGTACAAAAAAAAAAAAAAAAAATGAAATGTATGAAATGTATGCATTCACTACTGTAAGTCGCTCTGGATAAGAGCGTCTGCTAAATGACTAAAATGTAAATGTAAAATGAGTACAGGAGGGGGCTGAGCACGCACCCTTGTGGGGCCCCAGTGCTGAGGGTTAGGGTTAGGCAATGTGGAGATGTTGTTTCCTACCTTCACCACCTGGGACGGCCTTTCAGAATGTCCAGGACCCAATTGCACAGGGCGGGGTTGAGACCCAGGGCCTCAAGCTTAATGATGAGCTTAGAGGGTACTATGGTGTTGAATGCTGAGCTGTAGTCAATGAACAGCATTCTTACATAGGTATTCCTGTTGTCCAGATTGGATAGGGCAGTGTGATGGTGATTGCATCGTCTGTGGACCTAATGGGGCGGTATGCAAATTGAAGGGGTCTAGGGTGGCAGATAAGGTGGAGGTGATATGATCCTTGCCTTGTCTCTCAAAGCACTTCATGATGACAGAAGTGAGTGCTACGGGGTGATAGTAATTTAGTTATTTTGCCTTCTTTGTCTTCTTGGGTACAGGGACAATGGTGGCCATCTTGAAGCATGTGGGGACAGCAGACTAGGATAGGGAGCAATTGAATATGTCCGTAAACACATCAGCCAGCTGGTCTGCGCATGCTCTGAGGATGTGGCTAGGGATGCCATCTGGGCCAGCAGCCTTGCGAGGGTTAACATGTTTAAATGTTTTACAGAGAAGGAGGGGGGAGGGGCGGCGCGACGGTGGCACTTTATTATCCTCAAAGTGGGGTAAGAAGGTGTTTAGTTTGTCTGGAAGTGTGACGGCGGTGTCCATGACGTGGCTGGTTTTCTTTTTGTAGTCCGTGATTTCCCGTAGACCCTGCCACGTACGTCTCGTGTCTGAGCCCTTTACCGGCATTTTGCTTGTTTGATTGCCTTGCGGAGGGAATAACTACACTGTTTATTTTCAGCCATATTCCCAGACCTCTTTCCATTGTTAAATTCGGTGGTTCGCGCTTTCAGTTTTGCGCGAATGCCGCCATCCATCCACGGTTTCTGGTTAGGGTAGGTTTTAATAGTCACAGTGGGTACAACATCCCCAATGCACTTCCTAATAAACTCACTCACTGAGTCAGTGTATAGGTCAATGTTGTTCTCTGAGGCTGACTGGAACATTTCCCATTCCGCGTGATCAAAACAATCTTGAACGTTGATTCCGATTGGTCAGACCAGTGTTGAATGGTTCTGGTACATCCTGTTTGAGTTTCTGCCTATAAGACAGTAGGAGCGAGATGCCGTCGTGGTCATATTTGCCAAAGGGAGGGCGGGGGAGGGCTTTGTATTCATTGCGGAAGTTAGAGTAGCAGTGATCAAGTGTATTACCCCCGTGAGTACTACAATCAATATGCTGATAGAATTTAGGTAGCGTTGTTCTCAAATTTGCTTTGTTAAAATCCCCAGCTACAATAAATGCAGCTTCAGGATATATGGTTTCCAGTTTACATAGAGTCCAGTGAAGTTCCTTGAGGGCCGTCGTCGTGTCTGCTTGAGGGGGAATGTACACAGCTGTGATGATAACTGACGAGAATTCTCTTGGGAGGTAATATGGCCGGCATTTCATTGTAAGGAATTCTAGGTTGGGTGAGCAGAATATCCTGAGAGAGCAATGTTTCCATGAAACAGAGGATGTTACAATCTCTGATGTCTCTCTGGAAGGCAAACCTTGCTCGAATTTTGCCTACCTTGTTGTCAAGAGACTGGACATTGGTGAGTAGTATACTCTGGAGCGGTGGGGCAATGTGCACATCTATGGAGCCTGACCAGGAGGTCGCTCCATCTGCCCCTTTTGCGGCGCCGTTGTTTTGGGTCGGCTTCTGGGATTAGATCCATTGTTCTGGTTGGTGGTCCAAACAGAGGATCCGCTTCGGGAAAGTCGTATTCCTGGTCGTAATGTTGGTAAGTTGACGTTGCTTTTATATCCAATAGTTCTTCCCGGCTGTATGTAATAACACTTAAGATTTCCTGGGGTAACAATATAAGAAATAATACATAAAAAAACGAAATACTGCATAGTTTCCTAAGGACTCGAAGCGAGGCGACCATCTCTGTCAGCGTCATCCTAGACATGTAAACGTCTGTGATTTATGATAAATGTACCTATGATCCCTCTCATGTAGGCTAGCCTAATGACTATGTGGCTTAAAATTAGTATTACATGACATTACCAGATTTTTATTTAGCCTAGCAAACAGTAGCCTAACCTACCAATAAGCTGATTCTAATGTCAAATCTTAGGCCTTAGCTGCATTCAAAAGGGGTTTACAGTGATCATTCAAATATACGTTTCCTTTTTGTTGTCCTAGAAGCAGATAATAAACACCTTATTTAAGACAGAGCTCCCTAATGCGTGGAGGATTACAGTGTTTCCCCTAAGGCTATTAACTCCTCAGCGTTCACATTGTCATGGTTAGAAGGGATCCAGCTTTTGCCAGAATTGACAATTCGTAGCAGGTTTAGGAGAAGTTATGCAGCAGGTTAGGAGAATAAACGTGGCAGGCTAGGAGAATTAGGTTAAGGTTAGGAAAAGGGTTAGGGTTAGCTAAAACGCAACAAAAAAATAAGATCACCTGTTGATGTAAAATTGACAAAAGCTGGATCCCATCTAGACATGACCCATTCACATGGTATTATATCCCTCTGGAGGAGATAGCCAGGACACATAATCTTATGAGAGACTGACACAGCAGGATGGGCTGCACTGCAGGCCGCTAGAAAGGCTAATGCTAGGCTACTACTCTGTATGAAGGAATGACAGCCAGATTGGGAATATAGCCTTGCGTGCCGGTCTTCTATAGGCTCAGAATACACAAACCTAGAGAATGGTGCTAAGAAAATAGTGGCAGACTGTCTATCACTGACCAGATCAAGAGCAACCAGAACATTTGGAGGAGCTCACACTACATGGAATCTCTTGTACTTCAGGTACTGTACTTGTGTCACTCTGTTTATATTGTCTCATGATAATAGCTAAGGCATAATCATTTATAGTGCTATCATTATCTACTATTGTCTAGTGCTTTACTCTCAAATTATACTGTCCTCAAACATTTTCTATTACTTTTGTTGTTTCCATCTTACTGTTTGTTGTTTTTGACAGATCCCCATGTTGAGTGGTTAGAAGGAGGTGTGATGCCCTCTCTCTTCCCCTGGGGTAGGAACTATGTTTGCAACTAACCGTTATAGAGCCAAAGTAGAGCTACATCATACCGAGCCACGCTGTGTCACCTCCCTGACAGGACAATAAGGACACAGACATACCTATACACTGCCCTCACTTGGACTCTAAAGCAGAGGCGACACTGGTGGTAGAGGGAAAGAGAGAGTGAGAGAGAGAGCAAGCAGACAGAGAGCTGGTCTGGTCTGGGCGGTGACGTGCAGCTTTGACAGGCTTTTTGAACTATGGAGAGGCCTTTATAAATGCTACATAACATGGGTTTGTGAGTCTACATAGGACACACAGACAGAGACTGCTGGCTGCTACCCCCCTGCAGCACTAGACAGCATCAGGCAGGATATGCATGTCACAGGTAAGAAGGGGAGAGGAGGGAGTGTATGTGTTGGGTAAATCACTGAAAGTGAAGTGTGGGGTTTTTATTTTGTAACTTTTGGTACGTGCACGGAAAAGTTTGAACTCACGTGATCAGTAGCCAACAACATGTTAATCAGTTGTTCTAATGTGTGGTTGTTTCCTCCCTTACAGAATCAATCATTAAACACAAAGAGCATTCTGTTCCCAGTGTTCTACTGAGCTGCTTTGCTTTGATAGAGTATGAAAAAATATAAACAGTGACTGTTTTGTTTCAAGGTTGGTGGTAGATGAAATGATTGATAAATGAAAACTGGAAAGTGGAGTGAAAAGTGGATCATAATACTGATATCAACTGTATTCCCTCTGAATGAGGCAAAGGAAAACCGTAGTATTCTATATCATAAATAAAATGTGAGAAATCCTGTTTATATGAATAACACAATATCAATGACATGTGGATTAGTTCGGTCTGTCACTGTCCAGAGTTTGTGTGTGTGTTTTTTATTTGATTTATTTATCCTTTATTTAACAAGTCAGTTAAGAACAAATTCTTATGCACAATGACTGTGTGTGTGTGTGTGTGTGTGTGCGTGTGCGTGTGTGTGTGTGTGTGTGCGCGTACATACGTCACTCACTGGCAGCAGTAGCATAGTATCAGGACTCTGATCTCATATGGCAGGTGTCCACACGTTAACCACTCTTCTCTTCTTCAGATAATAATTGTTTTATTACTTTATGCTCTATGACACAATCAACTTAGCTGTGACATTTAATAGTACTGGCATTAGTTAAAAACAAAGATAGTTGGTGTGGAAATGTGTGTTTTATTGTTCACTAAATCAACAGCCTTCTCCTCTCTACGCTCTTCAAATCAAAAGTAATTTTCCAAAGTGAGTTATAGAGGAAGGAGAGGGCAGGGAAAACAAAATGAAAGTGGGTTCCCAACACTTCTGACCTTTCTGCACCTCAGAAGCCCCTCCAAAAATAGCATATTGATACGAGTTCATCCTATGGTCATTTGAAATTAGGTCTAGAGTGAGGGAAAGCAATGTGTTCTGTAAGTGCTGTATGCAAATTATTGATCAAATGTGTTTGACGCAGCTTGTGACTAAATTCCAAATCTGTCTGTGAATGAACTTTTGTAAAGTTGAATATTCCAACTGCATGTTACATATTATCAGTGAGAAAATCTCTGAGCGCACTGAACAAAAATATAAACGCAACATGTAAGGTGTTGGTCTCTGGTTTCATCAGCTAAAAGATCCCAGAAACATTCCATACGCACAAAAAACGTATTTCTGTTCAATTTTTTCTGACATTCCTGTTAATGAGCATTTCTCCTTTGCCAAGATAATCCATCCACCTGACAGGTGTGGCTTATCAAGAAGCTGATTAAACAACATGATCAATAAAAGGCCACTCTAAAATGTGCAGGTTTGTCACACAACACAATGCCACAGATGTATCATTTTTGAGAGAGAGTGCAATTGGCATGATGACTGCAGGGATGTCCACCAGAGCTGTTGCCAGAGAATTTAATGTTCATTTCTCCAACAGCGTTTTAGAGAATTTGGCAATACATCCAACCGGCCTCACAACCACAGACCACAAGTATTTTTTTAAACATTTTATTACACCTTTATTTAACAAGGCAAGTCAGTTAAGAACAAATTCTTATTTACAATGACAGCTTAGGAACAGTGGGTTAACTGCCTTGTTCAGGGGCAGAACAACAGCTTTGTACCTTGTCAGCTCAGGCATTTGATCTAGCAACCTTTCAGTTACTGGCCAAACGCTCTAACCACTAGGCTACCTGCCGATAGGGGGGAAGTGAGACCTAAGAGGATTTTATAAATAAGTAACAACCAGTGGGTCTTGCGACATGTATACAGAGATGACCAGTTTACAGAAGAGTATAGAGTGCAGTGACGTGTCCTATAAGGAGTATTGGTGGCAAATATGCATCTGTTGGTCACAGATATCTTAAAAAGAAGATAGGGGCGTGGATCAGAAAACCAGTCAGTGACCACCATTTGCCTCATGCAGCGCGACACTTTTCCTTTGCATAGAGTTCATCAGGCTGCTGATTGTGGCCTGTGAAATGTTGTCCCACTCCTCTTCAATGGCTGTGCGAAGTTGCTGGATATTGTCGGGAACTGGAATACGCTGTCGTACACGTCGATCCAGAGCATCCCAAACATGCTCAATGGGTGACATGTCTGGTGAGCATGCAGCCTATGGAAGACCTGGGACATTTTCAGCTTCCAGGAATTGTGTACAGATCCTTGCGACATGGGGCCGTGCATTATGCTGAAACATGAGGTGATGGCGGCGGATAAATGGCACGACAATGGGCCTCAGGATCTCATCAGGGTATCTCTGTGCATTCAACTTGCCATAGATAAAATGCCCATACCATAACCCCACCGGCACCAACGTTGACATCAGCAAACCGCTCGCCCACACGACGCCTTTATCTTGTCCAGGTCGCAGTTGTAAATGAGAACTTGTTCTCAACTGGCCTACCTGGTTAAATAAAGGTTAAATAAAAATCTGAGATATCTACTGCAGCCTTCATCCTCCACATACAACACCCGTTCTGCCAGTCACATTCTGTTAAAGGTCCCTAAAGCACACACATCCCTGGGTCACTCGTCTTTTCAGTTCGCTGCAGCTAATGACTGGAACGAGCTGCAACAAACACTCAAACTGGACACTTTTATCTTAATCTCTTAATTCAAAGACTCAATCATGGACACTCTTACTGACACTTGTGGCTGCTTTGCGTGATGTATTGTTGTCTCTACCTTCTCGCCCTTTGTGCTGTTGTCTGTGCCCAATAATGTTTGTACCATGTTTTATGCTGCTACCATGTTGTGCTGCTGCCATGTTGTGTTGCTGCCATGTTGTTGTTATGTTGGGCTGCTACCATGTTGTGTTGTCATGTGTTGCTGCCATGCTATGTTGTTGTCTTAGATCTCTCTTTATGTAGTGTTGTGTTCTCTCTCTCGTCGTGATGTGTGTTGTGTCCTATATTTATATTTCATTTATTTGTATTTTGAACCCCAGCCCCTGTCCCCGCAGGAGGCCTTTTGCCTTTTGGTAGGCATTGTAAATAAGAATTTGTTCTTAACTGACTTGCCTCGTTAAATAAAGGTTCAATAAAAATATGTAATAAACATATCTGTGTTCCCAGTCATGTGAAATCCATAGATTAGGGCCTAATTTATTATTTCAATTCAGTGATTTCCTTATATGAACTGTAATTAAGTAAAATATTTTAAATTGTTCTATGTTATGTTTATATTTTTGTTCAGTATAAATCAAACAGTATGATTCAAATAAAACACATTTTATTGTACTTGGGGAAATGCAATATCTATTATGGGCCAGCTGAATGCATATTCCCATTAAATCATTTTAGTGTTTTTAAACACAAAATATATACAAGAGTTATAAAACAGTCTCTCATTTAGAAGTTAGTGGTTTGTCACATTCAACTGAGCTGGGTGTTGGTTTCTGTGAATGTTTAATCATGTGTGTTCTCCACAGGAGCAGCGGGACAGCCTCAGTCACAATCAAAGAGAGACTAGCTGCCTGAGCTCAGAGGACCACGCTCAACACGTGGAGCTGAACGAAGAACTTGTTAGTCACAGACTCAATGACACCAGGGACAGAACCCTCTGAAGAAGCATCTGTTGAAGAGCTCTAGAGAGCACATGGAAGACAGCACTGAAGCCACTGAAGTCACTGTACAGAGCTCCATAGACGACACTGAAGACAGCGAAACCACAACACCTGAGCTCCAAAGGGACCACCACTGCAGGATGGCTTCAACACCGTGACTGACTCTAGACCCTCTGGAGTTCCAACAGCACAGCTGGGAACCAGAGCTAAAGACCAGAATATTAGGATACTAAACTCATGTCTCAAAGCCATTATTGTGTGGTTGTGCGTGTGTCTCTGTGTGTGTTGATTTGTGTGTGCTGTGTGTAGCGTTGTGTAGTTTTGTGTGTGCAGTTGTTCATTAGCGGATGTTCCAGACATGGCCAGCATGGCGGTCCAGCTGCTGGGCTTCTTCCTGGGTCTGCTGGGGCTTGTGGGTAGTGTAGTTGCTACAGTGCTCCCCCACTGGCGGCGGACGGCCTATGTGGGCTCTAACATAATCACAGCCACTGCCTACATGAAGGGGCTCTGGATGGAGTGTGTGTGGCACAGCACGGGCATCTACCAGTGTGAAGTACATCGCTCAATGCTGGCTCTGCCACCTGACCTGCAGGTAGGAATTATTGGTTGTTTGATTTGTTAATTGATTGATTGATTAGATTAATAAGGTGAATGCACCAATTTGTAAGTCGCTCTGGATAAGAGTGTCTGCTAAATGACGTAAATGTAAATGTAATTAATTTGAGCACACGGTAGCTTATTAAATAGGGGGTAGGGTGTAATTTGAGCAACAGCCATTATGATAGCAAACTCTTCTCCTTCCCTAGGCGGCACGGGCGTTGATGTTGCTGTCCTGCCTGACCTCCACCCTGGCAGCCCTCGTGTCCTCTGCAGGGATGAAGTGTACCCGCTGTGCCCGCGGCTCGTCCATCAAGCATGCCCTGGCCATCAGTGGAGGGGTCTGCTTCCTGTCTGCAGGCATGCTCTGCCTAATCACTGTCTGCTGGACAACCAATGATGTCATCCTCGACTTCTACAACCCCATCCTACCTGAAGGTACTATTCAATATATTTAATTCATCTTTTATTTTATAACTCTGATACTAGTTTTTTTTCACTTAAACATGTTTGCAGAAATAACAAAATAACAAGAAATGTTACTTTGTGTTACAGGTATGAAGTATGAGATTGGCATGGCGGTGTATTTGGGCTATGTCTCGGCCTGTCTTAGTCTGATGGGAGGAGCGGTGCTCTGTTGGAACTGTGAGGGGCGGCCCAGGAACCCCCTCCATCTACCTCGTCATCGCCACCCTTGTCCTCCCCTCGTCTTCAACACTATAAACAGCCCCAACACCCCAGCACCCCCCTACTATCCCCCTGCCGCCCTGAAAGGGAACTACGCCCCCTCACGCACCTCACTGTCCAGCAATGGCTACAGACTCAACGACTACGTCTGAGGGATGAAGTACACACTCAATGAATGCTTCTAGTGTGTAAGTGCAAACACTCAATGATTAAGTCTGAGTGTGGCAGATAATAGAGACTGATTGAGGGAAGTTGAAACTCAATGACTACAAAATAAAGACTCAAGTTACTTTTAAGTGAGCAAGTACACACTCATTGACTTTCCAGCAGACCTTCAGAGAGTCAGTGAGGATCAGTGTGGTTTACAGTGTTGATGTTGTTCAGGTTGTGTCCTTCTTCTCTAGGACTGCCCACAGCTAATCCTGTACTACTTATCCTGTACTACTTATCCTGTACTACTTATCCTGTTGACTTTGTATGTTTACTATAAGAGCCCAAAAAAACATTAACAGGACTTATTCCCTGATACAAAAATGAGCTTCCTTCATAAAGGCCTTTAGGAAAAAATGACAGCAGGTATGATAATGGTAAGTCAAGTTTTATTTCACATGTATTATTTGTTCCCGTTTCATTGCTCATAACTTAATGGATGTTGTGAAGCACTTCCTGTCTTTATAGTTTTATAGTCTCATATTTGTAAACTGCTTAATACTTATACTGCTATTTTAAAATACAAAGTCACCATGGTACAACAGACTACGTTTGAGCTTGAGTATGGTGGTCGGATGCTCGCTATGTGCATTAGCCTAACTGGACTAAAGCGCAGAAACCTCTGGGAAATGTGATCTGTGCCAGGCCTACGACGACCACACGGTGTCACCAACAGCCTGTCTAGAAGGTGAGTGGCGTTCACTGTTCAAGAAAGAAAGACTAGCCAATTGCTTGGCAGATATCAAACTTGTTCTTGGTTGAAGACAGGCAGCTTAGAAAACAGTTTCATTTAAACATAGTCAATGTTTAAAGGACACTGCTTTTCAAAAGGTTCCTATAATTTCCATGAATTATGTCCAATACCTAAATCAATATATCCAAGTCAAACTCCCTTTAAAATTGTATACGTCTTTTAAACATTTATTTTGACTGCCATTTTAAGTTAGCTAAAAGCTAGATTTGATCATTTACACGCAGTCTATATCGCAGTCCATGTCAATTCATTATTGTTGTCTCCTGTTGCAGTCCCCTACCTGCGCTATTAGCCACGGCAGGCGAGTGGACATGTTTATGAGTTGTTTGTGTATTCTGAAGCTATCCAATTAGATGTATCCTTTCTCTGGCAGACCGTCAACATAAAGCAAGGTAAATTAGATAGAGCTGTCAGAGGAACAGATAAGTCAGCTGTCTGGTAGACTATTTATTAAATTGGTCAACATGTTCAGTCTAAATATAGAAATGAAAAATGACTTTCCAATCTTCAATGCAAAAAGAGGTCCATTGCTCTTTGAAATTAGACAATGCCTATATGAAATGTGCACTGAAATGAGTAAATTGCGTGAACAGACTGAAAACCGATACACTCAAAAAAAGAGGGGTTCAACAAGGGTTCTTCTAAGATCCTCAAAGTTCTTCGAAGAACCTTAGGGTTCTTGGCACTGAAAATTGTACCCAAAAAGTTATTCCAAGAACCCCATAGAACCCCATAGGAGGTGGGGTTCATCGAGGAACCTCCTTAGTTGGTGGGGGTTCTTGCAGGAATCTAATTGCCCAACAGAAACATTTGGATTTGAATTTGAAAGGACAGCAGGTTCAGTCACTTAACTGAAACATTTAAAGATCTCCTCAATTTAAGGTAAATGTCTCTTGTATGATCTAAATTGATATTGTTATTTTCATATTTGTGCAACTCTTTCCCAAACAGAAAATTGACACAATTCAATGGATATCAACCAACAAAGAGGTAAGAATATGTATACTATAAGAATATGTTGAAGGCTAGCTGTATTGGGTGCAGATGACTGAACTGCTCACTTTTGTGTCTGTGTCTGCAGGTATACAGATGAGGAGGCATACAAAGATATGTCAGTTGGTATTGGTATGTTATGCAGATCACATTTAGCATCCTCCTCCCTTACCTCTTCAATTAATATCCCATAGGCCTCTACATTATGGACAATGTATGTGTATGAAGACCATTATCAAAACAGTTTTTTAAATTCACATTTACCACAAAAACTAGGGTATGAATACTGTTGTGTGCATGTTTTGTTAATCATCTGTATAATGACTATTTTTGGGATTCACACCCTCCCTACACCTCTGATGAATATAACAGGAAACCTGTTCGATCACCATCATTCTGGTTATGGACAGGAAGAACATCAACAGGACAGAGGATATGTCCATGTGACTTGGGGCTCTGCTGGGAGTTTACCTCATGTTTAGATGTTTTAATTCTGCTTTTCCACTGAAACCATAATAAACACTGATAACAAAAATATTGTGTTATTGTTATTGTTCTGCATATTATTAATAATAATAACAGGGGAGGGGGGGTAGTTCAGAAATGTACCCCAAAACGTTCTTCAAAAGGTTCTTTGAGGATCAATTAAAAGGGGTTATTCAAATAACTTCTAGGGTTCCCCCACAGTTTCAATTTGAAGAACCCCTAAAGGATACCCCAGGAATCTTTTCTTTTTACAGTGTAGATTGGATGGAAGTGGTTGTTTCCAAATTTCAGTACCGTGGACAGCAACAATCGGACAATTGCGACTTTATACTCCAAATCCCTGATTAGCTCTCTCCAAATACTTGACGCACACCACGCAGAGCTACTAAATGCACACTGAAAGTAGCACAATGTTGGTGTAGGTCAGGGATCATCAACTAGAGCGGATGGTCGGGGGCCTGAACATAATTCTAAATAATCTGTAGACTGCAAATTGACTGCAAAAAGCCCACACAAATATATTTGACTAAAACATAATCATTTGAAACCTTGCTTACATTTGTATATGATCACGTCTCTCTATAATCCGTGGGAATATTTGGTAACAGATTACCAAAATTAAAATCACGTGGAGATGATTTCCTGGTGTTTTCTTGTATTTTTATGTCCAACAGTGAAAATCCCCCCAGTCCCCTCCCCGCGGATCGAATCGCCAGTTGGGTAACTGGTGTAGGTGTACATTTTTGGAATCTGACTGATTCTCGTTCCTATTGCCCTCGGCTGTAATGTTAGACACTATCCTGCATCAAATGGCCCATGTTTTACCAGATAAATAAATCATTTAAATGTTACTGGATGTAGCAAGATAAAGGCCATCCATCCAGCATTCTAACCGCCCACGATCTCAATATTCTCCCACGTAAAAAAGCACAGTGCTTTCATTTGCACTCTACAGGCGCCTGTGTGAACGTCAATCACGTCTAAATGTAACCTGGAGAGTTAACGGGGTCCATTCAAGCCGGACGTTTTAGAGGGCATCTCTCCCCTGGGTGTGCGTCATGCCATTCCCAATTAGTTTTTTTCCTGTCCTTTCCTGGAACACCTTCACTGTCTGCCTCTACACAACCTGTCACTCTTATTGATAAACCAAACCCACCACTCCCCTTCAGCTTCTCACGCCCATACCCCCACCCCCCTCTGACGAATATTCCTCTCATAAACCACACCGGGGAATTACACACTGGTGGCGTGGATTACGTTGAGTTCTAAGATTTTTCCTAACAGGATCTTACCCATTATTCTCTGGAAATCCAGTTGGTCGCACTTTTGCAACCACCGCCCGACGTCCATCTAAGAGCCAACCATAAAGGTAGGAGGAACACAGCTGAAATTACGTATAAGTGTGTGTGTGTGAGAGAGAGATCGGCGGGTCTTTGAAAGGAAGTCGATATTACTGCTTTAGCCGCTCCTGAAACCCTGCCGTCAGCAGGAATTAAACATGAAAAGTGCTTTGATTTTGGTGGTGTGGCACGAAAGACCCATCCAGTTAAAATGTCTCAGCACTTTATTTTCCTGGTAGGGCGCGCGCTCCGGGATGGGTAATGCGCCTTTTACGCACATGTGAAACCGCTGTAGAACATAGCCTTTTCTACATCTGATAAAACATGGTTACAATCACAACCCCTGTATAACTTTAAACATTATTGTTAAACCCATAATCATTCGTGGGTGTATTATGTAGCCTACATGATTTTGGTCAACATGTAAATCAAACCGTCCACAAAATCTTCAACAAAGGAGTGGAAAGAGAGAGAGCTCGGATTGTCAAATAATATTATAGCCAATACAAATTCAACTAATTATTATTCAGACAATTAAGTAATAAAACATTTACATCTGTTTGTCTTAAGAAAATACACGTTTGATTGTGCGTCTGATGACCACTTTACCGGGAGTGGCTGAGTGGCTTCTTCCTCTCCATCCCTGGCGCAGGTCTCAATGAAACGCCGTTCCTCGCGCAGAGACTGATCACGGCAGTGGAAGAGGATGGCCGTCCACGCCGAGGGGATCGTGGCTATAGTGATCTTCTACTTGCTTATTCTGGCCGTGGGGATATGGGCCGCGTGGAAGAACAAGAACTCTGGGGTGTCGGAGGGCCAGGACCGCAGTGAAACCATCATGGTCGGCGGGAGGGACATTGGGTTGTTCGTCGGTGGATTCACCATGACGGGTGAGTTGTGGAGACTTCGCGACTTGGAGAAAGATTGTGGCAGGGTTGGGTTGGCTTGGGACCAGGCCAGCTCAGTTTTGAAATCAGTGAAACAACATTTAATTCATGATTTGAAAACCTACCATTGTTTCCTATGAGGATGGTTTACATTTAAATGTAGACTTCTTCCTAAATTGACTGATTTGTTGGAGAGGAATTGCACCTTGCTTTTATTTCCAAATATTTCCTCTGTCAACTTTAGAGACAGTTTAGTGATGGGGAAATTTAAATCAATAATGTTCCTTATGACACAATGGAAACTGACGTAATAAGACAAATGTTTTTCCCGGACCTTTATCAACTGTTGCGATAGGCATCGCGAAAATCAATTACCTAAATTTCAACGACAGCTGTTGTATCGAGTTGGACAACACAGTGTATCGACAGGCTAATGTAAATGCACACCGTCTCATTATCAGAATTATTCCCTTGTTTTAGTGAGAACAACATTAATTGACGCCAGAGTTTATTAAAGACCCAGAGCATTTCCTAACTAATCTCTTTGATGCTATTTTAATAACAGACCCCGGAGGTGCAGGCTTTTATAGGAGCGAAAAGTCATCAATTATTTATTATCCACCAGTTACAGAAATGCTCATGAAAATAATAGTAGCCTAATTGATCTATGTGAACCGTTTCATAACTTAGCACTCCTGACATATTCATTAGCTTTATTAACTGGGAATAACAACTAGGTTATTAACGTTCTGGGATTTATTCGACTAAATATATCAGATTTGACATTGTTTTTATGATTGGATATTAGTTGTGTGATTGATTTAAAGGCTACAATGAGGCTCTAAAATTAAGTCTATGAAAAACATAAAACTATAAAGACATCTCAACAATTTGAAACATTTTTTTTAGACAAGCTTATTAATGTGTGTTAAATCTTTTTTGTATCTTAAACTATGTGATGAACCTCTCCTCCAGCTACATGGGTGGGCGGCGGCTACATCAACGGGACCGCGGAGTATGTCTACCTGCCTGACTACGGCCTGGCCTGGGCACAGGCTCCCTTTGGATACGCCCTTAGTCTCGTAGTAGGTAAGGACACTAACCAATTGTGTTGGGATTCATCATCATCAATGAAGGGTAGTACATAGTACTGTCGTTCCACAAATTAGGTGCCTTTAGAGTATAGTGTAACTTTGAGAGAAAAAAATACGTTTTATTTCACCAGATATTTACATTCTGTTCAACTTCATAAAAAATACTGTAGTAAGTGCCTATTAGCCTAAGTATCAAATATAGTGACAGGGTTGACTGTAACAGTGGTGATTTCATCTTATATCACCCATAAATCCCCTTGCTAAACAGGGAATGTCAGCTTGTTGTGTGCAACAGGGAGGGGCCATTGAATGCCAGCTTTACAAATCATTTAAATTGTGAGAATATTTCTAGCCTGGCTATCTATGGGTAACAGCGTTGACGTGTTATGCTCGACCCTCTCAGTTTTTCACCACAAACACCAGAAAATGGCCAAAAATAGTAGAACCAGCTCACCTGCTTTTACACTAGGATTTGACTATTAGATGTTCATTGTTTCTCACCATATTAAAACAAAATGAAGTGTTACTTCATGTAACAGGGTTGACATTAAAATGAGGCACAGGTTGTTGTTGTTTTTTAACCTTAAAATGAATCACTAATCATTTTGTGGGACAACCCAGTATATCAATGACGATAATTGTTAATGGTGTCTCTCTCGGGCTCCAGGTGGCCTGTTCTTTGCCAAGCCCATGCGCTCCAGGGGTTACGTCACCATGCTGGACCCGTTCCAGCAGATATATGGGAAGCGCATGGGGGGGCTGCTCTTCATTCCCGCACTCATGGGGGAGATCTTCTGGTCTGCCGCCATCTTGTCAGCCCTGGGTAGGCTTGGGAACCATACTATTTTAACTCCATTGTTCAAATGAAAAATCCTTATTGAAAAGGGAGAGATGGGGAAAATGAATACGTTATACATTCTTCAATAATCAGCTGTTAGACTGTAGCACCACATGTTTATTTATTTGACAAATCAGACCTGCCTTCATACCTGCTGCTGATCTGTGTGTGTCCCTGTGTTTTGTCTAGGAGCTACTCTGAGTGTGATCGTGGACATTGACATCAACATGTCGGTGGTGATCTCAGCCCTGATAGCTATCTTCTACACCCTGGTGGGAGGGCTGTACTCTGTGGCCTACACTGACGTGGTGCAGCTCTTCTGTATCTTCCTGGGACTGGTGAGTCCAACACAAAGTGTACTTCCTCCTTTGCCATAAAACTCCAGCAAAAAACGTGCTATGTAGAGCACTGCAGGATGATGTACTCTCCAGCGCTGATCATGGTGCTGAACCCCCCCCTCATCTCTCTTTCTCTCTCTCTCTCTCTCTCTCTCTCTCTCTCTCTCTCTCTCTCTCTCTCTCTCTCTCTCTCTCAGTGGGTCAGTGTGCCGTTTGCCCTGTCCAACCCAGCGGTGTCAAGCATCAGTGTGACAGCTAAAGAGGCTGTGTACCAGACACCCTGGCTGGGTAAGATAGACTCAGCAGACACCTGGATGTGGATCGACAACTTCTGTCTTCTGGTATGTCATCAGTCACCATAATCATCAGTCAATTATATTGACTATAATGTAATTATGGTTAGGTTTGGAGTATGTATTCATTATAAAGCTGTGTGTTGGTTTGTTATGTATCGTGTGTATTGACTGTGGTGTTTCTGTCCCTAGATGTTGGGGGGGATTCCGTGGCAGGTGTATTTTCAACGGGTTCTCTCTGCCTCTTCAGCTACGTACGCCCAGGTTCTGTCCTTCATCGCTGCCGCTGGTTGCCTGGTCATGGCTGTCCCTTCCGTCCTCATAGGAGCGATAGGGGCCTCCACAGGTAAACACACACGCACGCACACAGGCACGTGTAACCGATGTGAAATGGCTAGTTAGTTAGCGGTGGTGCGCGCTAATAGCATTTCAATCAATGACGTCACTCGCTCTGAGACTTGAAGTAGGGTTTCCCCTTGCGTTGCAAGGGCCGCGGCTTTTGTGGCGCGATGGGTAATGATGCTTCGTGGGGTGTCAGTTGTTGATGTGTGCAAGGGTCCCTGGTTCGAGCCCACGTTGGGGCGAAGAGAGGGACGGAACCTACACTGTTACACACGCACACACTCACATATACACAGGCACTCACATACACACACACAAACATTTGCCTCACACATATTTTCTCATTCATTACGTTGTTCATATCCATGAATCCACTCCCATTATTATTTACTAATGGGAAGTATGATCAAAAGCCCCATCTTTCTCTATCAGCTTGTTTCTTCAACGTAGCTCAGCTCAGATGTATACACCAGCAGGCAGGATACAGTGGGATGTAAACAACACCAGACGGGTCCTGTCATACAGCACGAAGAGGGATTCATTAGGAGATGTGATTTCTGTCAATATTACATCAGAAGGAAGACTAATTAATTAGGTTGATCTGAAGATTCTTCATCAAAGTCACCGTTAATCAACAGCTGTTTGTTAAAGTCCAGAAGTGAGAAGGAGAGCGAGACTGACTGACTAGGGGTATGACTGACACGGATGAGTGAGGAGAGGGGGAAGGGGGAAGTGGTAGAATGGAGGGGGAGATGAGGTACTCAGATGGCAGATATATGTTCTGATGTTGTGATGATTTATTCCTCTGTTGAGAAGCTGTATCTTGCCTGCTGAGAGACATGCAGTTCCTGTCATCACTGATGAAATGACAACGTTCAGAATAGTGTCGTAATATGGCTTCGAGACTAGAGATATTTTCTAACAGCCAGATTGAATCACATCTGTTGTATGTACGGATTTGATAAACCCTGCCCATATACAGTTGATAAACCCTGCCCATATACATTTGATAAACCCTGCCCATATACATTTGATAAACCCTGCCCATATACATTTGATAAACCCTGCCCATCCCATATACAGTTGATAAACCCTGCCCATATACATTTGATAAACCCTGCCCATATACATTTGATAAACCCTGCCCATCCCATATACAGTTGATAAACCCTGCCCATATACAGTTGATAAACCCTGCCCATTCCATATACAGTTGATAAACCCTGCCCATATACATTTGATAAACCCTGCCCATATACATTTGATAAACCCTGCCCATATACAGTTGATAAACCCTGCCCATTCCATATACAGTTGATAAACCCTGCCCATATACATTTGATAAACCCTGCCCATATACATTTGATAAACCCTGCCCATATACAGTTGATAAACCCTGCCCATATACATTTGATAAACCCTGCCCATATACATTTGATAAACCCTGCCCATATACATTTGATAAACCCTGCCCATATACAGTTGATAAACCCTGCCCATATACATTTGATAAACCCTGCCCATATACATTTGATAAACCCTGCCCATATACATTTGATAAACCCTGCCCATATACATTTGATAAACCCTGCCCATATACAGTTGATAAACCCTGCCCATATACATTTTGGAAAGAAAGTACGTAAACTACTGTGTCTGTTGTATTCCCCAGATTGGAACCAGACTACATACGGGGCAATTCCTCCCAAAGAGAAGGACCAATCAGATATGATCCTGCCCATCGTGCTGCAGCACCTGTGCCCACCCTGGATCTCCTTCTTCGGTCTGGGGGCGGTGTCTGCCGCTGTGATGTCATCAGCGGACTCCTCCATCCTTTCAGCCAGTTCAATGTTCGCCAGAAACATCTACCAGCTGGCCTTCAGACAGTCTGTGAGTACACATACACACGCGAACGCAGGCAGGCACGCACAGTAAACACGCAGGAAACACACAGTA
The DNA here is from genome assembly GCF_965601325.2 of Salmo salar. Classification (NCBI taxonomy): domain Eukaryota; kingdom Metazoa; phylum Chordata; class Actinopteri; order Salmoniformes; family Salmonidae; genus Salmo; species Salmo salar. The sequence continues at coordinate 33,217,535 of NC_138311.1, forward strand.
AACACACAGTACACAAACGCACACAGATACAAACATTAAACACTAAAGTCCATATCTAAAGTTTCTGAATAACTTTTTGGCCAAAAACTTCTGGTCCAGTGCTGGGGCCTTCTGGGAATAAATCACTGCCAGATATTCAAATCTAAATATTCAATATGTAGGTTTGTGTCACAAATGAATATCTAACAGAAACTACAATGTTTTATTTATGTATTTAAATGTTCATATAGGTTATTTGCACATATTCAAATACATCAAACAGAAGATAAAGGAACTGAAACAGTCTTGTACCTCTTCCCCCTTTCCTTCTCCTCAACCCCCAAAGGCGACAGACCGTGAGATCGTGTGGGTGATGCGAATCACCATCTTTGTGTTCGGAGCTCTGGCCACCGCCATGGCGTTGCTCACAGGGACAGTATACGGACTGTGGTACCTGAGCTCCGACCTGGTCTATGTTATCATCTTCCCCCAGCTGCTCAGCGTGCTCTTCATCAAGGGAACCAACACGTACGGCTCCGTGGCCGGCTACGTCTTCGGGCTGCTGCTGCGTATCGGGGGAGGGGAACCCTACCTCAAACTACCCCCCTTTATCTACTACCCCGGCTGGGTGCAGCAGGAGAAGATCCACCACCTGACTGGAGACGTGGAGTACTTCATCCAGCAACGCTTCCCATTTAAAACGGTCTCCATGCTGGCCTCGTTCCTGGGTAACGTGGCCTTCTCCTACCTGCTCAAGTACCTGTTTGAGTCTGGCACTCTGTCTCATAAGTATGACTTCATGGATGCTGTGGTGTCCAAACACAGTAAGGAGATCATGGACAAGACCACGCTGGTCAGTAGTGACAACATCATCCTGTCGGAGATGGCGCCGGTCAAAACGCTCCTCAGCACCTCACTGGCCGGGACGTTTACGAACACAGAGGCTCTCAGTGACGACGAGGAGTCCAGCCCCGAGTCCTTAAACAACGACCAGGAGTAGAGACCAGGACCCAGAGACCAGCACCCAGAGCCCAGGACCCAGAGCCAGACCTAGACCCAGAACTGACTAGAACCAGCCCTCCTGGGGACCTACCTTCCTGCAGAATTTTGCTCCAGCCTTGCTCTAACATACCTGACGCTACTAATCAGCTGCTCATCAGGATCTTTAATAGCTCAACCAGGTGTGCTATAGTAGAGCTGGAGCAAAAGCCTGCATACCAATTGCTCTCCAGCAGAAGGGTTAGCCAGCCCTGATGTAGATCCTTGAACCCAGGCCCAGACCAGGTCTGTCCAGCCATCCAGCCCCGTCGTGTTCTCATCATATCAACCACTGACTGACTCTCTGTGAGTCAAACGCCACAGCCATTTTAGTTATCTGTTCTCAGTGCTGCTACAGTAAATGGAGTCATTATAAAGGTAAGGTAATCAAGGTATAAAATATAACTGTCTGTCTGTGTCAATAGGGAGCTCTGAGATGGATGCCAGCCCAGAGGGTGATGAGAATAATGCAATATTTAATTGTGTGTGTGTGTGTGTGTGTGTGTGTGTGTGTGTGTACGTGTGTGTGTGTGTGTGCGTGAACAAATTCATATCCATTAGTTATGTGTCTGAAATCAGCTTTAGATTATTTTATTTATTTATTTATATTATTTCCTAATTTGTTTAGAATGAATTTACTAATAGAGCAATACTGTTTTTAGGGTCCATGCTTTAAATATATATATATATGTCATTACAAATCATTACAAACTGTTGATTGTTTTTAGTCTGTTTTTATGTTGTGTGCTCATAATCTAATTTACACACAATAACCTGGTACAGTTCAGAATACTCAGTGTTAACAGTATTTTAATAGTAACTGGACTTGAACAGAGCTGAGAAGAGAAACTCAAATCCTATTCGATGTTGTCCATGTCCCAAAATCCTCCTCTCTGCAGGTATAGAGGTTCAGTACTGTGCTGTTGTGTTTGAGGGGAACACTTGCTATATTTCACAGTCTTACATCAGATTTTTACTGAGAAACTACCGTGTGTCAGCAATATAGGTGACAAGACATACAAATACTGTATTAATGGCTATACTGGTTGAAAGCGGACCTAGCTGTGGTTTTCATCCATCTGCATCAGAAATTACACCATATTCCCTATATAGTGCACTACTTTTGGCCAGAGCCACATAAGGTTAGGTAGTGTGCAATATAGGAAATAGGGTACCATTTGAGATGGGCCCTATAATCGTTTGTTACCTTCTCTAAACTGTTATTGACTGCAGGGCAGCAGCAGAGCGGCAGAGGGGTTTGGGGAGGCTGAGATTGCTCCTCCAAGGATCGTATCAATAACCCGTTTGCACGAACTATTCGATTCTGCTCCGTTCGTTCTGTCCGTCTGCCCCGAGAACATTTGATTGGTGTTCCAAGCTGGTTATGAGCTGAGACAGGAAAAGAACAGCACTGGTTGTTTTGGTATCGGTGGTTGTAATGATTGGAAGCCGAGCAGGTCCTATGCTGAGTGAATGAGCTACCTTTCTGTTATCACAGTTGTTACAGTTTGATAGGTGAACGCTGACAGGCCCCGGCTCTAGCCTTTTGGGGGGCTTATGTTTTATGTTTTAAACTTCATTTCCTGAAATTCTACACATTTTGCCATGGAGTGTAGAGAAAAGGTTCCAATTTATAACACATTTCATGCAATAGTACATTTTGCTGTGAGGCATATGTTCTGCAATTTTATCAATTTTGCCATGGGGTGGAAAGATATTTTTGCAGTTTTAAAGCAATTTTCCTGCAATTCTACACATTTTGTAATGACTTATGCCATGTTAATATGATATCTGACTGAGAATGCCAAACAAAATTAATGGGGGCCCGCAGGAGGTCAGACCCCCTGGGCATTCGGTATTCGGCCATGATTACTACAAGTTTGGATAGCTGACGAGTTTAACTACCACTCTAAAAATTGTTAGCTGACATGGCTAACTGAGTGGCTGTCAGTAGCTAGGTTTCCATTCAATTTCCATGCACATAATCTAAAATCTGCATAAAACAATATGCTTATTTTTCCACCAGAGATGTGTTTTCCATTAAATGTACTTTTTGCGGATAAAATGCTGTGTGTGACGTAATGCAGATAAAAATAACTTTTGTGGTTAAATTTCCATTTAACGGTACGAATGAAAAATAAAAGTTAGATGGGTTTCCTTCGCATTTTCAGCTCTACTGATGGTTTTGTCACAAAACCTTTTGAGTTATATAGCAAATGTGTCCACTTTGGTCTTGGCACGTGCGCTCTAGCCAACAGCTCGCAGATAGAGTGCAGGTAGGTTACCTATGTTATGAGATTATTATGGATAAGAGTGTGTTTTTCAAATGGCAGCCAGGAATCGATCATGTCACCAGAAGAAGAGCCTCAATATTTATTGGAAAGGAGCATCAAGTTCATCACTGTGCACTTTCACCACCCTGTGAAGTTCATCATAACTTATTTCAACTGCAGCCTAATAAACTGCATGATTTTCTGAGTCGTAGTGGGAGGACCACACAATATATCATTGCGTCACTCTATGTTTACTTCGATAGGATGGTTATTATACCAATATCTGCGCATAAAGGCGCTTCCACTGCCATTTCTCACATAATTCATTTTACAGACACAAAAAGATCACACCATGTCGAACAAACACCTTGTCTGTTGGCATTTATAAAATTGTATCGGTATTTCATGTTTCCATCAGCCCAGTCGTGACTTTTTTTATGCATCAGGTAATTCATGCTCATGAAATGGCTGGATGGAAACGTAGTCAGTGAACTGACATAAGAAGGAAAAACTGCTGACGCACAAGCAAATTTCAAAATTGCACCTGGTGTATTATACTACTCTAACTGTCAATAGTAAGTTGAGACCCTGACTGACTTCCTTTAAAAAAAAAACACATTTGTGGGGGGAGCCCCTAGCAGCCAGGGGCCCTAAGCTTATGTCTCTAATGCCTCAAACCAGCCCTAAACGCTGAGGAAGGTCTGTTGACCAACAGGTTGGTCAGAGAAAACATGTCAAAATGCAGATTTGAGATGATGATGGGAAATGTGGTTGTTGTTTCGATGTTGTTGAGTATTTCTGTTGTCTGCTTCACTCCTCTCAAAAAGTATTTGTTAGTAAACATTTGCTGGTCTTAATATATAGTTTGAATCTGTTTGAATCCGTTTGAATTATGGCCTTAATTTGGGTAGTATTGGGAGCTGCTCTGATGCTATGCAAAGTGTCAGAGTGGGCTTGGATGTCAGGAAGTCTGTTTAGAATGTAATGTGAATGTAAAGTTTCCTCTCCTTCAACCAGGAGACCGGCTTCATGCTGTCTTATGTTCTACAGTATCACTGGAAAATCAAATCAAAATGAAAGAATAAAAAACATAATCATTTGCTCAGCTGGCTATACTAAATGTGCTTCTATGTTGTCAATGGAAATGTATATTTTTGTGTGATACATGTATATACCAACAAAGTCAGTATATGAACAAATGTAATATACGTTTCAATGCAACATTATATATTATTTATCCGTTTAGTGAGGTGAAATTACAGCTACATAATTATTTATTTATTTATGCAGTGTCTATAAAATGATGGTGATTAATATGTGAGGTAAATAAATGACATTATTTAGCACATTGATCATTTGTCTTTCATTGTTTTTGTGTATGACATATAACCAGTGCAGTGTGAGAGCTGTAAACAGCTAGTATAAAGAGAGTGCTGACTGGCTGCTTCTATAGCTCTGGGTAACGCACCACGGTGAGCGAGACTGACTAACAACATGACGGGCCAAGGTCTTCCCTTTACTCTCTAAACAATCTATTCAGCTCCAGTATTTTGTTGGTATTTATGTGTAGCCCTTCCTCTGTGATCTCCAACCAGGGCATCAAACCCACTTTAGTGAACAGTGAAAAGACAGACTGATTTCTCTGCTGATATGCCAATATGGTGTGTGTGTGTGTGTGTGTGTGTGTGTGTGTGTGTGTGTGTGTGTGTGTGTGTGTGTGTGTGTGTGTGTGTGTGTGTGTGTGTGTGTGTGTGTGTGTGTGTGTGTGTGTGTGTGTGTGTGTGTGTGTGTGTGTGTGTGTGTGTGTGTGTGTGTGTGTGTGTGTGTGTGTGTGTGTGATTGGCAGCTCTGACAGCAGTGATGGTTATTATATTTTGTGGTAGTCTTTGATTGATGCCTTTCTCCAGAACCCCAGAACCCCGCTCTCCCCCAAAACAGACAGACACACACCCTGACGGTCTTCTGTAATGCCAAACAGACAGACACACACCCTGACGGCCTTCTGTAATGCCAAACAGACAGACACACACCCTGACGGTCTTCTGTAATGCCAAACAGACAGACACACACCCTGACGGCCTTCTGTAATGCCAAACAGACAGACACACACCCTGACGGCCTTCTGTAATGCCAAACAGACAGACACACCCTGACGGTCTTCTGTAATGCCAAACAGACAGACACACACCCTGACGGCCTTCTGTAATGCCAAACAGACAGACACACACCCTGACGGCCTTCTGTAATGCCAAACAGACAGACACACACCCTGACAGCCTTCTGTAATGCCAAACAGACAGACACACCCTGACGGCCTTCTGGAATGCCAAACAGACAGACACACCCTGACGGCCTTCTGTAATGCCAAACAGACAGACACACACCCTGACAGCCTTCTGTAATGCCAAACAGACAGACACACACCCTGACGGCCTTCTGTAATGCCAAACAGACAGACACACACCCTGACGGCCTTCTGTAATGCCAAACAGACAGACACACCCTGACGGCCTTCTGTAATGCCAAACAGACAGACACACCCTGACGGCCTTCTGTAATGCCAAACAGACAGACACACCCTGACGGCCTTCTGTAATGGCAAACAGACAGACAGACACACACCCTGACGGCCTTCTGTAATGCCAAACAGACAGACACACCCTGACGGCCTTCTGTAATGCCAAACAGACAGACACACCCTGACGGCTTTCTGTAATGCCAAACAGACAGACACACACCCTGACGGCCTTCTGTAATGCCAAACAGACACACACACCCTGACGGCCTTCTGTAATGCCAAACAGACAGACACACCCTGACGGCCTTCTGTAATGCCAAACAGACAGACACACCCTGACGGCCTTCTGTAATGCCAAACAGACAGACACACACCCTGACAGCCTTCTGTAATGCCAAACAGACAGACACACACCCTGACGGCCTTCTGTAATGCCAAACAGACAGACACACACCCTGACGGCCTTCTGTAATGCCAAACAGACAGACACACCCTGACGGCCTTCTGTAATGCCAAACAGACAGACACACCCTGACGGCCTTCTGTAATGCCAAACAGACAGACAGACACACACCCTGACGGCCTTCTGTAATGCCAAACAGACAGACAGACACCCTGACAGCCTTCTGTAATGCCAAACAGACAGACACACCCTGACGGCCTTCTGTAATGCCAAACAGACAGACACACCCGGACGGCTTTCTGTAATGCCAAACAGACAGACACACACCCTGACGGCCTTCTGTAATGCCAAACAGACACACACACCCTGACGGCCTTCTGTAATGCCAAACAGACAGACACACCCTGACGGCCTTCTGTAATGCCAAACAGACAGACACACACCCTGACGGCCTTCTGTAATGCCAAACAGACAGACACACACCCTGACGGCCTTCTGTAATGCCAAACAGACAGACAGATAAACACCCTGACGGCCTTCTGTAATGCCAAACAGACAGACACACACCCTGACGGCCTTCTGTAATGCCAAACAGACAGACACACCCTGACGGCCTTCTGTAATGCCAAACAGACAGACAAACACCCTGACGGCCTTCTGTAATGCCAAACAGACAGACACACCCTGACGGCCTTCTGTAATGCCAAACAGACAGACACACCCTGACGGCCTTCTGTAATGCCAAACAGACAGACACCCTGACGGCCTTCTGTAATGCCAAACAGACAGACAGACACACACCCTGACGGCCTTCTGTAATGCCAAACAGACAGACAGACACACCCTGACGGCCTTCTGTAATGCCAAACAGACAGACACACACCCTGACGGCCTTCTGTAATGCCAAACAGACAGACAGACACCCTGACGGCCTTCTATAATGCCAACCAGACAGACACACACCCTGACGGCCTTCTGTAATGCCAAACAGACAGACACACACCCTGACGGCCTTCTGTAATGCCAAACAGACAGACAGACACACACCCTGACGGCCTTCTGTAATGCCAAACAGACAGACAGACACACACCCTGACGGCCTTCTGTAATGCCAAACAGACAGACACACCCTGACGGCCTTCTGTAATGCCAAACAGACAGACACACACCCTGACGGCCTTCTGTAATGCCAAACAGACAGACAGACACACACCCTGACGGCCTTCTGTAATGCCAAACAGACAGACACACCCTGACGGCCTTCTGTAATGCCAAACAGACAGACACACACCCTGACGGCCTTCTGTAATGCCAAACAGACAGACAGACACCCTGACAGCCTTCTGTAATGCCAAACAGACAGACACACCCTGACGGCCTTCTGTAATGCCAAACAGACAGACACACACCCTGACGGCCTTCTGTAATGCCAAACAGACAGACAGACAACCTGACAGCCTTCTGTAATGCCAAACAGACAGACACACCCTGACAGTCTTCTGTAATGCCAAACAGACAGACACACCCTGACGGCCTTCTGTAATGCCAAACAGACAGACAGACACCCTGACGGCCTTCTGTAATGCCAAACAGACAGACACACACCCTGACGGCCTTCTGTAATGCCAAACAGACAGACACCCTGACGGCCTTCTGTAATGCCAAACAGACAGACACCCTGACGGCCTTCTGTAATGCCAAACAGACAGACACACACCCTGACAGCCTTCTGTAATGCCAAACAGACAGACAGACACCCTGACGGCCTTCTGTAATGCCAAACAGACAGACACACACCCTGACGGCCTTCTGTAATACCAAACAGACAGACACACACCCTGACGGCCTTCTGTAATGCCAAACAGACAGACAGACACACACCCTGACGGCCTTCTGTAATGCCAAACAGACAGACACACACCCTGACGGCCTTCTGTAATACCAAACAGACAGACACACACCCTGACGGCCTTCTGTAATGCCAAACAGACAGACAGACACCCTGACAGCCTTCTGTAATGCCAAACAGACAGACACACCCTGACGGCCTTCTGTAATGCCAAACAGACAGACACACCCTGACGGCCTTCTGTAATGCCAAACAGACAGACAGACACACACCCTGACGGCCTTCTGTAATGCCAAACAGACAGACACACCCTGACGGCCTTCTGTAATGCCAAACAGACAGACAGACACACACCCTGACGGCCTTCTGTAATGCCAAACAGACAGACAGACACCCTGACAGCCTTCTGTAATGCCAAACAGACAGACACACCCTGACGGCCTTCTGTAATGCCAAACAGACAGACACACCCTGACGGCCTTCTGTAATGCCAAACAGACAGACACACACCCTGACGGCCTTCTGTAATGCCAAACAGACAGACAGACACACACCCTGACGGCTTTCTGTAATGCCAAACAGACAGACACACCCTGACGGCCTTCTGTAATGCCAAACAGACAGACACACACCCTGACGGCCTTCTGTAATGCCAAACAGACAGACCCACCCTGACGGCCTTCTGTAATGCCAAACAGACAGACACACCCTGACGGCCTTCTGTAATGCCAAACAGACAGACACACCCTGACGGCCTTCTGTAATGCCAAACAGACAGACACACCCTGACAGCCTTCTGTAATGCCAAACAGACAGACACACCCTGACGGCCTTCTGTAATGCCAAACAGACACACACCCTGACGGCCTTCTGTAATGCCAAACAGACAGACAGACACACACCTTGACGGCCTTCTGTAATGCCAAACAGACAGACAGACACACCCTGACGGCCTTCTGTAATGCCAAACAGACAGACACACACCCTGACGGCCTTCTGTAATGCCAAACAGACAGACAGACACCCTGACGGCCTTCTATAATGCCAAACAGACAGATACACCCTGACGGCCTTCTGTAATGCCAAACAGACAGACACACACCCTGACAGCCTTCTGTAATGCCAAACAGACAGACAGACACCCTGACGGCCTTCTATAATGCCAAACAGACAGACACACATCCTGACGGCCTTCTGTAATGCCAAACAGACAGACACACACCCTGACGGCCTTCTGTAATGCCAAACAGACAGACAGACACCCTGACGGCCTTCTGTAATGCCAAACAGACAGACACACCCTGACGGCCTTCTGTAATGCCAAACAGACAGACACACACCCTGACGGCCTTCTGTAATGCCAAACAGACAGACAGACACCCTGACGGCCTTCTGTAATGCCAAACAGACAGACAGACACCCTGACAGCCTTCTGTAATGCCAAACAGACAGACACACCCTGACGGCCTTCTGTAATGCCAAACAGACAGACACACACCCTGATGGCCTTCTGTAATGCCAAACAGACAGACAGACACCCTGACAGCCTTCTGTAATGCCAAACAGACAGACACACCCTGACAGTCTTCTGTAAAGCCAAACAGACAGACACACCCTGACGGCCTTCTGTAATGCCAAACAGACAGACACACCCTGACAGCCTTCTGTAATGCCAAACAGACAGACACACCCTGACGGCCTTCTGTAATGCCAAACAGACAGACACACACCCTGACGGCCTTCTGTAATGCCAAACAGACAGACAGACACACACCCTGACGGCCTTCTGTAATGCCAAACAGACAGACACACACCCTGACGGCCTTCTGTAATACCAAACAGACAGACACACACCCTGACGGCCTTCTGTAATGCCAAACAGACAGACACACACCCTGACGGCCTTCTGTAATGCCAAACAGACAGACAGACACCCTGACAGCCTTCTGTAATGCCAAACAGACAGACACACCCTGACGGCCTTCTGTAATGCCAAACAGAAAGACACACACCCTGACGGCCTTCTGTAATGCCAAACAGACAGACACACACCCTGACGGCCTTCTGTAATGCCAAACAGACAGACACACCCTGACGGCCTTCTGTAATGCCAAACAGACAGACAGACACACACCCTGACGGCCTTCTGTAATGCCAAACAGACAGACAGACACCCTGACAGCCTTCTGTAATGCCAAACAGACAGACACACCCTGACGGCCTTCTGTAATGCCAAACAGACAGACACACCCTGACGGCCTTCTGTAATGCCAAACAGACAGACACACACCCTGACGGCCTTCTGTAATGCCAAACAGACAGACAGACACACACCCTGACGGCCTTCTGTAATGCCAAACAGACAGACACACCCTGACGGCCTTCTGTAATGCCAAACAGACAGACACACACCCTGACGGCCTTCTGTAATGCCAAACAGAAAGACACACCCTGACGGCCTTCTGTAATGCCAAACAGACAGACACACCCTGACGGCCTTCTGTAATGCCAAACAGACACACACCCTGACGGCCTTCTGTAATGCCAAACAGACAGACAGACACACACCTTGACGGCCTTCTGTAATGCCAAACAGACAGACAGACACACCCTGACGGCCTTCTGTAATGCCAAACAGACAGACACACACCCTGACGGCCTTCTGTAATGCCAAACAGACAGACAGACACCCTGACGGCCTTCTATAATGCCAAACAGACAGACACACCCTGACGGCCTTCTGTAATGCCAAACAGACAGACACACACCCTGACAGCCTTCTGTAATGCCAAACAGACAGACAGACACCCTGACAGCCTTCTGTAATGCCAAACAGACAGACACACCCTGACAGCCTTCTGTAATGCCAAACAGACAGACACACCCTGACGGCCTTCTATAATGCCAAACAGACAGACACACACCCTGACGGCCTTCTGTAATGCCAAACAGACAGACACACACCCTGACGGCCTTCTGTAATGCCAAACAGACAGACAGACACCCTGACGGCCTTCTGTAATGCCAAACAGACAGACACACCCTGACGGCCTTCTGTAATGCCAAACAGACAGACACACACCCTGACGGCCTTCTGTAATGCCAAACAGACAGACAGACACCCTGACAGCCTTCTGTAATGCTTAACAGACAGACACACCCTGACAGTCTTCTGTAAAGCCAAACAGACAGACACACCCTGACGGCCTTCTGTAATGCCAAACAGACAGACACACCCTGACAGCCTTCTGTAATGCCAAACAGACAGACACACCCTGACGGCCTTCTGTAATGCCAAACAGACAGACACACACCCTGACGGCCTTCTGTAATACCAAACAGACAGACACACACCCTGACGGCCTTCTGTAATGCCAAACAGACAGACAGACACACACCCTGACGGCCTTCTGTAATGCCAAACAGACAGACACACACCCTGACGGCCTTCTGTAATACCAAACAGACAGACACACACCCTGACGGCCTTCTGTAATGCCAAACAGACAGACACACACCCTGACGGCCTTCTGTAATGCCAAACAGACAGACAGACACCCTGACAGCCTTCTGTAATGCCAAACAGACAGACACACCCTGACGGCCTTCTGTAATGCCAAACAGACAGACACACACCCTGACGGCCTTCTGTAATGCCAAACAGACAGACAGACACACACCCTGACGGCCTTCTGTAATGCCAAACAGACAGACAGACACACACCCTGACGGCCTTCTGTAATGCCAAACAGACAGACAGACACCCTGACAGCCTTCTGTAATGCCAAACAGACAGACACACCCTGACGGCCTTCTGTAATGCCAAAAGGACAGACACACCCTGACGGCCTTCTGTAATGCCAAACAGACAGACACACACCCTGACGGCCTTCTGTAATGCCAAACAGACAGACACACCCTGACGGCCTTCTGTAATGCCAAACAGACAGACACACACCCTGACGGCCTTCTGTAATGCCAAACAGACAGACACACACCCTGACGGCCTTCTGTAATGCCAAACAGACAGACACACACCCTGACGGCCTTCTGTAATGCCAAACAGACAGACAGACACACACCCTGACGGCCTTCTGTAATGCCAAACAGACAGACACACCCTGACGGCCTTCTGTAATGCCAAACAGACAGACACACCCTGACGGCCTTCTGTAATGCCAAACAGACAGACACCCTGACGGCCTTCTGTAATGCCAAACAGACAGACAGACACACACCCTGACGGCCTTCTGTAATGCCAAACAGACAGACAGACACACACCCTGACGGCCTTCTGTAATGCCAAACAGACAGACACACACCCTGACGGCCTTCTGTAATGCCAAACAGACAGACACACCCTGACGGCCTTCTGTAATGCCAAACAGACAGACAGACACCCTGACAGCCTTCTGTAATGCCAAACAGACAGACAGACACCCTGACGGCCTTCTGTAATGCCAAACAGGCAGACAGACACCCTGACAGCCTTCTGTAATGCCAAACAGACAGACACACACCCTGACGGCCTTCTGTAATGCCAAACAGACAGACACACACCCTGACGGCCTTCTGTAATGCCAAACAGACAGACAGACACCCTGACAGCCTTCTGTAATGCCAAACAGACAGACACACCCTGCCGGCCTTCTGTAATGCCAAACAGACAGACACACACCCTGACGGCCTTCTGTAATGCCAAACAGACAGACAGACACCCTGACAGCCTTCTGTAATGCCAAACAGACAGACACACCCTGACGGTCTTCTGTAATGCCAAACAGACAGACACACCCTGACGGCCTTCTGTAATGCCAAACAGACAGAACGACACACACCCTGACGGCCTTCTGTAATGCCAAACAGACAGACACACACCCTGACGGCCTTCTGTAATGCCAAACAGACAGACAGACACACACCCTGACGGCCTTCTGTAATGCCAAACAGACAGACAGACACCCTGACGGCCTTCTGTAATGCCAAACAGACAGACAGACACCCTGACAGCCTTCTGTAATGCCAAACAGACAGACACACACCCTGACGGCCTTCTGTAATGCCAAACAGACAGACACACCCTGACGGCCTTCTGTAATGCCAAACAGACAGACACACACCCTGACGGCCTTCAGTAATGCCAAACAGACAGACACACACCCTGACGGCCTTCTGTAATACCAAACAGACAGACACACACCCTGACGGCCTTCTGTAATGCCAAACAGACAGACAGACACACACCCTGACGGCCTTCTGTAATGCCAAACAGACAGACACACACCCTGACGGCCTTCTGTAATACCAAACAGACAGACACACACCCTGACGGCCTTCTGTAATGCCAAACAGACAGACACACACCCTGACGGCCTTCTGTAATGCCAAACAGACAGACAGACACCCTGACAGCCTTCTGTAATGCCAAACAGACAGACACACCCTGACGGCCTTCTGTAATGCCAAACAGACAGACACACACCCTGACGGCCTTCTGTAATGCCAAACAGACAGACACACACCCTGACGGCCTTCTGTAATGCCAAACAGACAGACACACACCCTGACGGCCTTCTGTAATGCCAAACAGACAGACAGACACACACCCTGACGGCCTTCTGTAATGCCAAACACAGACAGACACCCTGACAGCCTTCTGTAATGCCAAACAGACAGACACACCCTGACGGCCTTCTGTAATGCCAAACAGACAGACACACCCTGCCGGCCTTCTGTAATGCCAAACAGACAGACACACACCCTGACGGCCTTCTGTAATGCCAAACAGACAGACACACACCCTGACGGCCTTCTGTAATGCCAAACAGACAGACACACCCTGACGGCCTTCTGTAATGCCAAACAGACAGACACACACCCTGACGGCCTTCTGTAATGCCAAACAGACAGACAGACACCCTGACAGCCTTCTGTAATGCCAAACAGACAGACACACCCTGCCAGCCTTCTGTAATGCCAAACAGACAGACACACACCCTGACAGCCTTCTGTAATGCCAAACAGACAGACACACCCTGACGGTCTTCTGTAATGCCAAACAGACAGACACACCCTGACGGCCTTCTGTAATGCCAAACAGACAGACAGACACACACCCTGACGGCCTTCTGTAATGCCAAACAGACAGACACACACCCTGACGGCCTTCTGTAATGCCAAACAGACAGACACACCCTGACGGCCTTCTGTAATGCCAAACAGACAGACAGACACCCTGACAGCCTTCTGTAATGCCAAACAGACAGACAGACACCCTGACGGCCTTCTGTAATGCCAAACAGACAGACAGACACCCTGACAGCCTTCTGTAATGCCAAACAGACAGACACACCCTGACGGCCTTCTGTAATGCCAAACAGACAGACACACACCCTGACGGCCTTCTGTAATGCCAAACAGACAGACACACACCCTGACGGCCTTCTGTAATGCCAAACAGACAGACAGACACCCTGACAGCCTTCTGTAATGCCAAACAGACAGACACACCCTGACGGCCTTCTGTAATGCCAAACAGGACAGACACACCCTGACGGCCTTCTGTAATGCCAAACAGACAGACACACACCCTGACGGCCTTCTGTAATGCCAAACAGACAGACACACCCTGACGGCCTTCTGTAATGCCAAACAGACAGACACACACCCTGACGGCCTTCTGTAATGCCAAACAGACAGACACACACCCTGACGGCCTTCTGTAATGCCAAACAGACAGACACACACCCTGACGGCCTTCTGTAATGCCAACAGACAGACAGACACACACCCTGACGGCCTTCTGTAATGCCAAACAGACAGACACACCCTGACGGCCTTCTGTAATGCCAAACAGACAGACACACCCTGACGGCCTTCTGTAATGCCAAACAGACAGACACCCTGACGGCCTTCTGTAATGCCAAACAGACAGACAGACACACACCCTGACGGCCTTCTGTAATGCCAAACAGACAGACAGACACACACCCTGACGGCCTTCTGTAATGCCAAACAGACAGACACACACCCTGACGGCCTTCTGTAATGCCAAACAGACAGACACACCCTGACGGCCTTCTGTAATGCCAAACAGACAGACAGACACCCTGACAGCCTTCTGTAATGCCAAACAGACAGACAGACACCCTGACGGCCTTCTGTAATGCCAAACAGACAGACAGACACCCTGACAGCCTTCTGTAATGCCAAACAGACAGACACACCCTGACGGCCTTCTGTAATGCCAAACAGACAGACACACACCCTGACGGCCTTCTGTAATGCCAAACAGACAGACACACACCCTGACGGCCTTCTGTAATGCCAAACAGACAGACAGACACCCTGACAGCCTTCTGTAATGCCAAACAGACAGACACACCCTGCCGGCCTTCTGTAATGCCAAACAGACAGACACACACCCTGACGGCCTTCTGTAATGCCAAACAGACAGACAGACACCCTGACAGCCTTCTGTAATGCCAAACAGACAGACACACCCTGACGGCCTTCTGTAATGCCAAACAGACAGACACACCCTGACGGCCTTCTGTAATGCCAAACAGACAGACAGACAGACACACACCCTGACGGCCTTCTGTAATGCCAAACAGACAGACACACACCCTGACGGCCTTCTGTAATGCCAAACAGACAGACACACCCTGACGGCCTTCTGTAATGCCAAACAGACAGACAGACACACACCCTGACGGCCTTCTGTAATGCCAAACAGACAGACACACACCCTGACGGCCTTCTGTAATGCCAAACAGACAGACAGACACACACCCTGACGGCCTTCTGTAATGCCAAACAGACAGACACACCCTGACGGCCTTCTGTAATGCCAAACAGACAGACACACACCCTGACGGCCTTCTGTAATGCCAAACAGACAGACACACCCTGACGGCCTTCTGTAATGCCAAACAGACAGACACCCTGACGGCCTTCTGTAATGCCAAACAGACAGACAGACACACACCCTGACGGCCTTCTGTAATGCCAAACAGACAGACAGACACACACCCTGACGGCCTTCTGTAATGCCAAACAGACAGACACACACCCTGACGGCCTTCTGTAATGCCAAACAGACAGACACACCCTGACGGCCTTCTGTAATGCCAAACAGACAGACAGACACCCTGACAGCCTTCTGTAATGCCAAACAGACAGACAGACACCCTGACGGCCTTCTGTAATGCCAAACAGACAGACAGACAGACACCCTGACAGCCTTCTGTAATGCCAAACAGACAGACACACCCTGACGGCCTTCTGTAATGCCAAACAGACAGACACACCCTGCCGGCCTTCTGTAATGCCAAACAGACAGACACACACCCTGACGGCCTTCTGTAATGCCAAACAGACAGACACACACCCTGACGGCCTTCTGTAATGCCAAACAGACAGACACACCCTGACGGCCTTCTGTAATGCCAAACAGACAGACACACACCCTGACGGCCTTCTGTAATGCCAAACAGACAGACAGACACCCTGACAGCCTTCTGTAATGCCAAACAGACAGACACACCCTGCCAGCCTTCTGTAATGCCAAACAGACAGACACACACCCTGACAGCCTTCTGTAATGCCAAACAGACAGACACACCCTGACGGTCTTCTGTAATGCCAAACAGACAGACACACCCTGACGGCCTTCTGTAATGCCAAACAGACAGACAGACACACACCCTGACGGCCTTCTGTAATGCCAAACAGACAGACACACACCCTGACGGCCTTCTGTAATGCCAAACAGACAGACACACCCTGACGGCCTTCTGTAATGCCAAACAGACAGACAGACACACACCCTGACGGCCTTCTGTAATGCCAAACAGACAGACAGACACCCTGACGGCCTTCTGTAATGCCAAACAGACAGACACACACCCTGACGGCCTTCTGTAATGCCAAACAGACAGACACACACCCTGACAGCCTTCTGTAATGCCAAACAGACAGACACACCCTGACGGCCTTCTGTAATGCCAAACAGACAGACAGACACCCTGACGGCCTTCTGTAATGCCAAACAGACAGACACACCCTGACGGCCTTCTGTAATGCCAAACAGACAGACACACCCTGACGGCCTTCTGTAATGCCAAACAGACAGACACCCTTACGGCCTTCTGTAATGCCAAACAGACAGACACACACCCTGACGGCCTTCTGTAATGCCAAACAGACAGACACACACCCTGACGGCCTTCTGTAATGCCAAACAGACAGACACACACCCTGACGGTCTTCTGTAATGCCAAACAGACAGACACACCCTGACGGCCTTCTGTAATGCCAAACAGACAGACACACACCCTGACGGCCTTCTGTAATGCCAAACGGACAGACACACACCCTGACGGCCTTCTGTAATGCCAAACAGACAGACACCCTGACGGCCTTCTGTAATGCCAAACAGACAGACACACACCCTGACGGCCTTCTGTAATGCCAAACAGACAGACACACACCCTGACGGCCTTCTGTAATGCCAAACAGACAGACAGACACACACCCCGACGCCCTTCTGTAATGCCAAACAGACAGACACACACCCTGACGGCCTTCTGTAATGCCAAACAGACAGACAGACACCCTGACAGCCTTCTGTAATGCCAAACAGACAGACAGACACCCTGACGGCCTTCTGTAATGCCAAACAGACAGACAGACACCCTGACGGCCTTCTGTAATGCCAAACAGACAGACAGACACCCTGACGGCCTTCTGTAATGCCAAACAGACAGACAGACACCCTGACGGCCTTCTGTAATGCCAAATCAGACCACTGACACGCCTGACCTGATGCTTCACACTGACCTGAATACAAGGCCTCCTCCCATGCCCTGACCCCATCTGGCCCCTGATCCAGTTAGCTCATTCATTTCAACAACCTTGGTTGGGGTGTGAAGTAGCAACAGACAGGGTACTGTTTGTTCTCCCCTCGACCCCTGGGCCATGAACTCATCACAGAGTACTGGGAAAACCAAGGTCACTCCACTCCATCAGGATAATTAAACACAGACACAGTGGGTGGTGTGTCTGATGGTGGGAGTTTATGTGCATGCGTACAGATATAGGATTGCAGGACTGTTCTCCGGCAACAGGGTGATCAAATTATGATGCTACATTTGTACCTGTGGCTCAGTTGGTAGAGCATGGTGTTTGCAATGCCAGCATGGTGTGTGTGCAACGCCAGGGTTGTGCCAGGGTTGTGGGTTCGATTCCCACGGGGGGCCAGTACAACAACAAAAAAATGCGTGAAATGAAATATATGAAATGTATGCATTCACTACTGTAAGTCGCTCTGGATAAGAGCGTCTGCTAAATGACTAAAATGTAAATGTAAATGTACCTGTGTGTGTGAAGATCTCAATAGAATGCTGCTGTTGGCAGCCTTGATAGAAATCACTAGGTGAAATACTGGGGAACATTGGACTCCACTTCTGTTCACACCCCCTTCAGGCTAACATCACAGAGGTATAACTCATGCCCATGCACTTAACGGACTAACACAATTGAATGACATTGGCTATACTGTACAGTTCAAGGCTTTTCTTTATTTTTACTATTTTCTACATTGTAGAATAATAATGAAGACATCAACACTACGAAATAACACATATGGAATCATGTAGTAACCAAAAAAGTGTTAAACAAAGTAGCCACCCTTGGCCTTGATGACAACTTTGCACACTCTTGGTATTCTCTCAACCAGCTTCATGAGGTAGTCACCTGGAATGCATTTCAATTAACAGGTGTGCCTTGTTAAAAGTTAATTTGTGGAATTTCTTTCCTTCTTAATGCATTTGCCAATCAGCCAATCAGTTGTGTTATGACAAGGTAAAGGTGGTATACAGAAGTTAGCTTTATTTGGTAGTGAGGGCAGGTAGCAGTAATGGTAGTTGTAGTAGTAGTAGTAGTAATGGTAGTAGTAGTATTAATGGTAGTAGTAGTTGTAATGGTAGTAGTAGTAATGGTGGTGTGGTGGTAGTAGTAGTAATGGTAGTGGTAGTAGTAGTAGTAACGGTAGTAGTAATGGTGGTAGTAGTAGTAGTAATGGTGGTAGTAGAAGTAGTAGTAATGGTAGTAGTAGTAGTAATGGTAGTAGTAGTAGTAATGGTGGTAGTAGTAGTAGTAATGATAGTAGTAGTAGTAGTAGTAGTGGTAATGGTGGTAGTAGTAATGGTAGTAGTAGTAGTAGTAATGGTAGTAGTAGTAATGGTGGTAGTAGTAGTAGTAGTAGTAGTAGTAGTAGTAATGGTAGTCGTAGTAATGGTAATGGTAGTAATGTGTCACATCCTGACCAGTAAGGGGTCTATTTGTTATTGTAGTTTGGTCAGGACGTGGTAGAGGGTATTTGTTTTCATGGTTTTGTGTATGTGTTTAGATAGAGGGATATTTTGTGTAAAGTGTTTCTGGGGTTTATTGGTGTAAGTGTCGATGTAGAGGGGGTAGTTGATTTAGGTGGTTCGGGGTGTGTGTGTTTTGTAGAGGGGTATTTGATTTATGTGTTCCGGGGTGTTGGGTATGTTCTTGTGTTTGTATTTCTAAGGGGCTGTTCTAGTTTTGTATTTCTGTGTTGGCCTGGTATGGCTCTCAATCAGGAACAGCTGTACATCGTTGTTGCTGATTGAGAGTCATACTTGTCACTTTGTGGGAGGTTATTTCCGTGTTTAGCTTTATGCCTTACAGGACTGTCTATCGTCGTTGTGTTTTTGTATACGTGTTTGTTTTTGTGGTTTCCCTTCTTTATCCTAATAAAAGAAGATGAGTGTACATATACCCGCTGTGTTTTGGTCTCAACCCTACGACATCCGTGACATAATGGTAGTGGTAGTAATGGTAGTAGTAGTAGTAATGGTGGTAGTAGTAGTAGTGGTAGTAATGGTAGTAGTAGTTATGGTAATGGTAGTAATGGTAATAGTAGTAGTAATGGTGGTAGTAGTAGTAGTAGTAGTAATGGTAGTAATGGTAATGGTAGTAGTAGTAATGGTAGTAATAGTAATGGTAGTAGTAATTGTAGTAGTAGTAGTAGTAGTAATGGTAGTAGTAGTAGTAGTAGTAATAGTAGTAGTAGTAATGGTAATGGTAGTAGTACTAATGGTAGTAGTAGTAGTAATGGTGGTAGTAGGAATGGTAGTAGTAGTAATGTAATGGTAGTAGTAATGGTGGTAGTAGTAATGGTAGTAATGGTAATGGTAGTAGTAGTAATGGGTTAGGTATAGTGACCTGGGGTGGTAGTAGTAGTAATGGTAGTGGTAGTAATGGTAGTAGTAGTAGTAATGGTAGTAGTAGTAGTAATGGTGGTAGTAGTAGTAGTAGTAGTAATGGTAGTTTTAGTAATGGTAGTGGTAGTAATGGTAGTGGTAGTAATGGTAGTAGTAGTAGTAATGGTGGTAGTAGTAGTAGTAGTAGTAGTAATGGTAGTGGTAGTAATGGTAGTGGTAGTAATGGTAGTAGAAGTAGTAGTAGTAGTAGTAGTAGTATTAGTAGTAATGGTAGTAGTAGTAGTAATGGTGGTAGTAGGAATGGTAGTAGTAGTAATGTAATGGTAGTAGTAATGGTGGTAGTAGTAATGGTAGTAATGGTAATGGTAGTAGTAGTAATGGGTTAGGTATAGTGACCTGGGGTGGTAGTAGTAGTAATGGTAGTGGTAGTAATGGTAGTAGTAGTAGTAATGGTAGTAGTAGTAGTAATGGTGGTAGTAGTAGTAGTAGTAGTAATGGTAGTTTTAGTAATGGTAGTGGTAGTAATGGTAGTAATGGTAGTAGTAGTAGTAATGGTGGTGGTAGTAGTAGTAGTAGTAATGGTAGTGGTAGTAATGGTAGTGGTAGTAATGGTAGTGGTAGTAATGGTAGTAGAGTAGTAGTAGTAGTAGTAGTAGTAGTAGTAATGGTAGTAGTAGTAATGGTAGTGGTAGTAGTAGTAGTAGTAGTAGTAATGGTAGTTGTAGTAATGGTAGTGGTAGTAATGGTAGTGGTAGTAATGGTAGTAGTAGTAGTAATGGTGGTAGTAGTAGTAGTGGTAGTAATGGTAGTGGTAGTAATGGTAGTGGTAGTAGTAGTAGTAGTAATGGTAGTAGTAGTAATGGGTTAGGTAGAGTGACCTGGGGTAGTAGTAGGTGTTGAGAGAGAGAGGGTATGCAGTTAAAGGGAAATCGCCCTGCGTAGGGTGCCGTCTTTCGGGTAGATGGGTAGTTAAATGGGTGTCCTTACTCTATGTGGTCACTAAAAATCCAATGGTACTTATCATGAGAGTAGGGGTGTTAACCCCGGTGTCCTGGCTAAATTCCCAACCTGGCCCCATTTTCATCATGGCCACCTAATCATCCCCTTTCATTATCAATTGGCATATATGACCCCTCACCTCTCCACCTGATAGTTGATGTGTGGTGAGCGTTCTGGCACACATGCTTGCCATGCATCATCCAAGAGGGTGCTACACATTGGGGGTGGATGAGGTGAGTTTTCCCCCCTCACAGCGCTTTGAGCATTTGGAAAGGTGCTATATAAATGCAATCAATGAATTATTAATGAATGAATTAAAGAGTGAGAGAAAGAGAGTAAGAGAATGATGTAATTTACAGCAATGCAGCTCCGTTGACGTAGTGCTTTTCCAGCCAAAGCAGTAAGGGTGAGGAGGTCTAGAATTAGCCAGCGGTATTTACATTACTCTAAGTGCTGAGCTCCTCTCCTCAACATGGAGGAATAGGGGGATGGAGGGAGGAAAGGAAAAGGGGCCAGACATTTATTGTGTCTCCATTAGCCGGTATGAGAAATGGGATGGACAGGGAGACTCCACCCACTAGCCGACGCCCTTCTCCTCCTCCTTCTGGATTGGTGTGTGTGCGTGTGTGTATGAGCACAATGTTGTTAGAGATGTACTGGGTTTTCCACAACAGAGGCATACAAATAAGAGGTTTTCTTTTTCAGAGAGATAAAAGCAGCGACAGGCTAGTGGCTACCATCTTCTTTTCAACACCGTGGCAACAGATTCATATAGAGACGATAAGACAGTGTGAGTAACAGGTGCTTTCATCTTGAATTAGGTATGGAGGATGTGGAATTGACTCAGCAGTATGGTTGGTGTCGATATAATCTATTTACATTGAAAGCCATTTGGCACTGTTACAAGTGCCTGTTGGGCTAACTGTTGCCTTGTGGTTGATTCCATTCGAGCTGCAGGTTAGTTACGGCGAGATAACACACACACACAAACAGACACGCACACACACAAACACAAACACACGCACGCACACCCCCACCTACCCCCCCACACACACACACACACACACACACACACACACACACACACACACACACACACACACACACACACACACACACACACACACACACACACACACACACACACACGAGCCTGCCTGCCTCCCTCAGGTGCAGACAGAGTTTATTAACGCCAGTGCTGTCAGACAGGAACATAAATACTAGTAGTTATTACAGCACAGCTATAGCAGGGAATAAACCTGAACTAACGCTTTAGACTGGACATCAATACACCAGTTAATACTGCCAGAAATGCAGTATACTGGAAGGAGAGGAATATGATACATTTATTACATAGACTAATATGATACATTTATTACATAGACTAATATGATACATGTATTTCATAGACTAGGTCTCAGTAGCAGACTCATTTCATCTCCTATCTCTGTGATAATGATGCTGTGCCGATTTTCTTATAATTGTTTTATTCAGTGAAAACCCATTGAGACCAGGATCTCATTCTCAAGGTTGCCCTGATCACGGTAATACAACAATCAATACAATGTGAAACAAAACAACAATCAATACAATGTGAAACAAAACAACAATCAATACAATGTGAAACAAAACAACAATCAATACAATGCAATAAAAATCTAAATACAGCACAACACAAAATATAAGAAAATCAGTTACATTCCTTGGCTACTAGGTCCTCAATCAACACTTTAAATTGCCCGAGCGGCACCAGAACATCCAATTGTAATGAGTTTTGTAAATTATTCCAGCAGTGAGTTGCATTAAAACTTAAAGCAGATTTACCTAATTCGGTGGAGACCCGAGGAACATTGAGTTAACCAACCTTGTGAGCGGGTTTGGTAACTCATGTTTTTATACTTCAACAACGAAGTTAGGTAAGTCGGAAGCTTGTGTAGTAGAGCTTTGTAAAGAAAAAGGGAATAGTGAAGTGATCTAAGGGATGCATGTTAACCCACTATCTCTGTCTAGATGAATAATGTTAATCCTGATTATGTGCAGACAAACACCTCTTGTTAGAATGAGGATGACCAGACCTCTACCTCTGAGCCCAAAGAAAGGAAAGCATTGGTTAAATGTATATGACCACTGGTCTACCTGGACAGGAGAGAGTAGAAGGTAAACAGACAAGACATCCATCCTCATCATGGATGTTACCCTTCAATCACTACAAGATCACTGGTTAAAACTGCCTAAAACACAGCCTCAGAAATGGTTGTACTTGGTTCGTTCGTTCAGTGTCATATTGGCAAGATGAAGCCTGAGGTGTAAAATCAGTTATATTAGCCAGCCAGTCACTGGAGAGCTGGTGTGTGCGTGCTGTGTGTGATGTATCGAAGGCTGTGTTTGTTTCTCCAGGCTGTCTCAGGCTGACAGCTCTCGTGCTAGACTTCAACCCTAAAGGCAGCCTGTCTGTCACAAAGTGAACCAGCCTTTTGTTTTACCATTCATCTGGAGAAAAACTCCATTTGTAAAATTCCCTCTACATTACTAATTTGAAGGCATCATGTCACCAGATATTATGACTTTATATCTTATCCACTACATTACCTTTTCTTACCCAGAACACCCTGTGTATCAGTCTGTCCACTTCCTGTTCGATGTGTCATGACATGTGAAGGCTCAAGGCTAACTGTTTAGCTGTTTGTATTTCCCTCTATGACACATTGATTGACAGTTGGCCTCTTGCCCACTGCACTAATATTAACCACTCATTGATTTCCTATCACTGACTCCCACACTGTGAGCTCCAGACCTGGAGGATGAGACTTACCAACACACACCATGGCAGAGAGAGGTTCTGATGTGTCTGTTTAGCTCAAAACAAATATTTTGGCAAAAGCAACTTCTGACTGCTGGCTTTATGTTGACTCTAAAGGACCTACTAATCATTTTGCATCAACATGTAGGGGGAAAGCTGAAACCTTTTTTATATGTGATGTATAAGTTATAGTAACTGTAGCAAATTAATTTAAATCTGCCATTATCCACTTGAATGAAAAATGTACAGGTAGCCTAGTGGTTAGAGTGTTGGGCCAGTAACTGAAAGGTTGCTGGATCGAATCCCTGAGCTGACAAGGTACAAATCTGTTGTTCTGCCCCTGAACAAGGCAGTTAACCCACTGTTCCCAGGTAGGCTGTTATTGTAGATATGAATTTGTTCTTAACTGACTGGTTAAATAAAAAATAAAAATAATTGCCAAAATAGAGGAAACACCAACATAAAGTGGAGTGGCTAATAGGTGCCCTGTTTTGCTTAATTATCTGGGTGCTCTGCCATATGTGACAAGGACTTCAAATTAAAATCCCAAGTTCAACAACTTTGAGAAACTCTGGCACTCCAACATTTTTTACAAAAGGACGTCACCTCATTTCACCTTTTTATTTTGGGCCGGGCAGGCTGACGCGTCGGCAGTTACATCAGAGTATCAAGAGGTGTGCCAAAGCCGGTGTTTTTTATGCAAGTGTTTTGGTGATAGTTATAACTGCCCACACCTGTGTGAGGGCAGGGCCTAGTGGTAATACCAATATTTGTCACGGCTGTTTAAAGGATCGAACCAAGGCGCAGCGTGTTTGTAGTTCCACATCTTTATTAAACCGTGAAACTAAATGCAATACACCAAATACTTGAAATAACAAAAACAACAAACCGTGACGCAGAGAGAAAACACACTACTCAAAATTAACAACCCACAAAACCAAATGGCAAAACCCCCTACATAAGTATGATCTCCAATTAGAGACAACGAGAACCGGCTGAAATAGAAACCTAGAAAAACAACATAGAAACAGAAAACACGAAAACCACCCAAAAACACCCCCTGTCACGCCCTGACCACTCTACTATAGAAAATGACATCTTACAAGGGTCAGGACGTGACAATATTAGTCAATAGACAATTGTTACAATATATATACAAATACATAAACAAATATACAAACACCAACATAAAGGGTCTTAATAGGGTGTTGGGCCACCACAAGCCAGAACATCTTCAATGCACTTGGCATAGATTCTACTAGTGTCTGGAACTCAATGGAGGGATGTGACACCGTTCTTCCACGAGAAATTCCATAATTTGGTGTTTTGTTGTTGGTCGTGGAAAAGGCTGTCTCTGGCATAGCTCCAGAATCTCCCAGAAGTGTTAAATTGGGTTGAGATGTGGTGGCTGAGACACACACACTGAGTCACTGAGATCTCTCCAAAATAACGAGCAACTGGGCATCTTTATACGTGACCCCCAGGAACTCAGGAACTACACCTGCGTGGAAGCACCTGCTTCAATATACTTTGTATCCCTCATTTACTCAAGTGTTTCCTTGCAGTTAGCTGTATATGTTCTACTGAGTGTTCATCTGAGTGTCTTCCTAATGAATTCTTTACCGGTTTGTATTACCTTTATATGCATGGATTGTTTTAAGCAGTGGTGGTGTATTGAGCTGCGGTCGATGAGTAATGGACATGGTGTGTGTCCAGCCATGGTCCTACCATTGATCTCATCAACATTAAGTGGCCTGTGGCCTGTTTAGACCTGATAGGGAGAGGGGGAGCAGGGGAGAAGAGGAGAGGAGGGGAGAAAAAGAGGTCCTGCTTATTTCTGACCAAGCTGATTAAGCCCAATGTACTCCACAGCTGGTTGTGTTTAAGTGGGTATGCATGGATTAAAATAGCTCTGTGTGGGGACTAAATATAGAGTCGCCTGCATTGTTAGGCCCACTTAGAGCACCGGACTGGGGAGTACTGGACAGGACAAATGGGTGACGGTCGATGGTTTATAAGAGCCTGTTAGGGACTCAAGGACTCTTCTTCAATGGGTTGAGGTTCTATTTATAATGTAAAAAATAGTCATGTTTTAAACAGCCATTGTGTGTAGACTAATACAATGATACAATGAAAACTGATGTAAATAATTAGCTTTCCTTTCAGTATATTAAACTCCAGCATTGACTCGATAGCAGTGAATCACTGGTTGAAATAAACATCCCTACCCTGAATATTATCAGTCTCTGTTCCAATCTCTCTCTTTAATAGCATCCCGACAATTTAAACTTGTTCTGAAGCTTTCCTGCTTCTCTTCCTGGTTGGTGAGTTGACAGGTGCTGAATCGTCACAGCAACAACAGCAGCCAGCATAATGACTCGCCGCATCGCTGAATCCAGCTGACCTTCAACACACAAATGACATTACGCATGAGAGAGGAGGGGTGGCCATCTTTGAGAGTGATTTAGTTAATGCCCAGAAGGAGCTCCACTGCGAGGAGAGGGGGTAGGGTTTGGGGGAAAGGCATTGGGGCGATGCCTGGGACTTAGTGTTGGGAAGGAGCCTGTAGTAAAGCAGATCCCTCTTCCACCCCACTGGTTCTGAGAAAGCATATAGCTGTTCTGGCAGCAAGGGGAATCAACCTACTACCAGGGAAAAGTTTTCTAAAGAGGGTGTCCATTTCTTCTATCTAACACTACACTATCAACAACAATAACAACACACAGTTGAGTCTCTCACACAGTTGATGCGTCTCGCTACTCCCCTCTCTCTCTCTCTCTCTCTCTCTCTCTCTCTCTCTCTCTCTCCCCCTCCCCCTCTTTGCTCCCCTATACCCCCCCCTCTGTTTCTCTCTACAGTTGCAGGAGAGAACAGAGCACCTGTTGCCCAGATTGCT
The DNA here is from genome assembly GCF_965601325.2 of Salmo salar. NCBI lineage: Eukaryota > Metazoa > Chordata > Actinopteri > Salmoniformes > Salmonidae > Salmo > Salmo salar. The sequence goes on from NC_138311.1 coordinate 33,244,544, forward strand.
GTCTGTGTGTTTACCTGCATCTGTAACTGATATCGGCTTCCTGGTCGTTCTGTTCTGGGGAACAGCCTCATCCGTCACACTAACAAACCCCTGGCAACAGCGCATCTCTCTACGCCCGTAATGCTTTACGATGCTGTCATTTAAAGATGACACATGATAGGGCAGGATTTAGCCGGGCAATATCCCTCTACACACACACACACACACACACACACACACACACACACACACACACACACACACACACACACACACACACACACACACACACACACACACACACAGCTGGTGCTGTTGAGGAGGCAGAGGCAGGCAGAGATGGATGGGCAGCTGCTGTGTGTGTGTGTGTGTGTGTGTGTGTGTGTGTGTGTGTGTGTGTGTGTGTGTGTGTGTGTGTGTGTGTGTGTGTGTGTGTGTGTGTGTGTGTGTGTGTGTGTGTGTGTGTGTGTGTGTGTGT